>NW_004567105.1:56173195-56254887 GCF_000260355.1 Condylura cristata
TTTCTTTCTTTCTTTCTTTCTTTCTTTCTTTCTTTCTTTCTTTCTTTCTTTCTTTCTTTCTTTCTTTCTTTCTTTCTTTCTTTCTTTTAAGAGAATCTAATAACAGAATTTTGCTCTGGGGGTGAGGCAAAAGTGTACCCTGCTCTTAGAAATTATGTAAACATCTTTGTTTCAGTGCCATCTTCTCCACTAGTTGGTTGGTTCCTGAGATTTGAGGAGATCCTGTCCTCCTCCAGGCTACCTTCCAGCTTTCTTTGAGACCATAATAAGTCTGGCTACTATCTATGAAATTACTACTATGTGGCAGCTCCTTACCTGGCTTCTCTAATCTTTACATCCATGCTTTGAAGTAGGTGCTCTTTTGTCCTAATTGCAGGTGAGGGCAATGGGTAATGTGCTTATTTGTTGAAGGTATTTTGGTGGTTTTCCTCCATGAAAAATGGATTAGCACAGTGTGTGACTTCCATCTACATCCAGGGTGATGCTAGCACTTGGGATTTGCAATTCTCAGGGACTTGAATGACCATCTAGACTGTGACTGACCAGCAGAGAAAAACTGATGAGCAAAGAGTCACACGACTTGACCAAAGCTGGTGTAGAAATCCAGGGCTAAGGCATAGACCCAGGCCTCCTGACTCTGACTTAATGTTCTTTCAACCATAGAGATTTGAATCCTTGATCCTGGGTACCTATCATCAGGACACCCTCTAAATTGCAAATGGTCAACAAATAATTAGTTTTCCTCTTCATAATTGGAACTGCCAGTCTGGAAGCAAAGTACTTGTGTTTGAATCCCAGCTCTGCCATTTACCACCATTGTGACTTTGGGCAAGTTGTTTGAGCTCCCTGAACCCTAGTTTGTCCTTCTATAAAAGTATCCGCCTCCCTGGGTTGGCTCGAGATGTCCCTGAATGCTCCAGGTAAAGTCAAAGAGAGAAAGCTCTCTTTCAGCATGAACTGTGGTTAACATTTGTTGAGCTCCTGTCACTTGCCCATCATCCCTTGATATTTGGGGTACAACCCTGAACAAGAGAGCCATGACCTTCACCCTATGGAGCTTACGGGGGGAAACACACATGTTAAAGAATAGTGATGGCTGTGATTTGGTGAGTAATTCTAGTTCTAGTAGTTATTTATAAGCTACCATTTAGAAGTTGCTACAATGTATTTTTGTCTTTAGTTCTGATTTTTATAAGTTGCAGTACTTAAGTATTTGGTGTTGTTGGTCTGGAATTACACAGAGCCCTCATTTCACCTTGCAAAGTACTGCTGCTCAGCATCATGGGCCAGCAGCCTTTCTTGTCACGTCTAGAACATCACTGGCCCCGATCCTCCCACAAAGGACAGATGGAATTTATAACTGGGAAGGGTACACAGGGCAGCAAGACTTGGTCACTGAAGGAACAGACAGCCTCAGAGTTATAACAGGCCTGTGGGAAGAAGACACAGTAGGAACCAACTGCTGTCATATAGATAACACAGCACCATGCGGCCAACTGCTGATTTTGAAGTGACAGTGGTATGTTTGAGGCCAGCTCCATCTCATTTGTAGTCTAGCTCCATTTTCTCCCCAGTGTTTCTTTGCTCACAGCCGATCCTACCTCTCTCAGCTTTGTTTGCCTGGCCATTTGTTATGAAGGGAGTCTGCATGCATAGGCATTTTCTGACAAGCAAGGTCATTGAGCGGGATGTTTTGATGAGCCCTAATAAAATCTGTGTCCTGAACTAACCCGAAATGTGGGCTGCCTATACCAAACACTCTGATTTTAAAAGAGGACGCTTTTTTTCTGTAAGTGATATTTTCATTTTTGTTTTCTTTCCTGAAATAATGTAGCATAAAATCAAGACAATACAGCCTACACACTTCAGTCTTTGCTGTTATATAGGAAATAAGCCCTTATATATAAAACACTCCATTTTATAGCACCAGGAGCAGCCACTTAGAGAGTTTAATTGACTTGCCTAAGGTCACATAGAAAATTTAGTGGGAGAGCCAGGATTGGACCCCACCTATGTCTTCTAATTTGAGTCAGTTCACACTTCCCGGTCCTGCTGCTGTTACATATGTCCAATAGTCAGACCAGTATTTTAAACCAAAGAGTTAACTTGTTTGGAAGGAAGAAGTGGAAAAGATCCCCAAACCTATCTTTTTCTCTAATTCATTGAGAAAAGTAAGAGTAGGATGATTTGTATACCTTGTGCCTAGAATGTTGACATATGTATTCTCTCATTAAATTTTTCATATGTCTTATCTCATTAAGCTCTTGAAACTCTCACACCCCCACATTATAGATGATTAAATTGAGGTTTGATGTTGTTAAATGTATTGTGCAAAATGACATGCTGAGCAAGTGGAAACTTGGTATTTGAATCCAGGCTCCTCATTCTTGAACTTGTGTTTTCCTAAATTCTGCTAGGAATCGAAGGATGGAGTGTTGACTACTCCACCAGGTTTATTATAGAGACAGGCAGAAGGAAAAGAACTTATTTTTCAAACATTAATGTCATGAAGCAATGCATATATAATATTTTAAGTTCACTGGTATTTTTTCTCTTTATAACTTTGTACTTTCCATATTAAAAGTTTTTCTAAGGATCTTCCCAGTGGCCTACGGGTTAAGTCTCAGCACTATCACTGTGAAGGCTTGCGTTTGATCCCTGGCCAGGGAAGTGACCCACATGGCATAAGCAGACCTCTCCTGTCTGGCCCTCTGCTTCCCTCAGCAATGTATTTCAGCATATCTGCCTGTTCTACTCCCTACTCTTGTCTCTGGTGAATCCTTTCAGTCCCCACTCCACACACACCCTTCTTGTTGTTTACATCCAAGTTCTTCTACACAGAAATAAATAAAATATTTTTTAAAAAACAGAAAATGTTCAATGCATTTTAAAAAATAAAAGCTTCTGTAGGAAATGAAAATTAACTTGGGGCAAGGAAGGCTTCATTTTTCCTACTCTCAGTTGACACCAATGCTCATCCTCCTCTGGACAGGTGTCTGTGAGCTTATAAACTAAAGAAGTATCAGAAGTCAGGAGTGATGCCAGGTGGGTGGGGGCAAGGGAGGGAGGAAAGGGATGTGGTGTTTGGAGCCCATTACTCAGGAAATGTGATGGCACCTAATTTCAGAGGTGCATGAAGCAAGTATTTAGGAAAAGAATAATGAGCTATTGTTGTGGGATTTTTTCTTTAATGGGTGGGTTGTTTTTATAAAGTTTTATGAGCAGGAAACTGAAGCAAATGCTGACCCCTTTGGTTTTTTTGAACTCTGCCAGCATCGTTTTCATTTTATTTTTGAGTGTTGGTGATAGGCACTTCCTTTAACACTTTTGGGGCTAACATGTAATCAGACACCCCAAACTGCATATTGTAACAGCAGAATCCAAATGAAAAGTTATAGTTTCAGGTCTTCTGGATAATGCCATGGAACAGAATTAGATTTTTCCCTGACCTGGGGAGAAAGGTCTTTCAGTCTCCTGAGTAGTCTACAAAATGTTTTCCCTTTAAAAACATTCAAGAAAATTTGCCCAACATGTGGAAAACCTCTAACGTATATTAAAATGGGTCTTGCTGTGGCAAAGAAATTACTGATCAAGTTCCCCTCCTCCCCTGCACCATAGAAAACCTGCCTCCCCAACTATTGTTTTCCCTGGAAGATGACTTCACCTTAAAGACGGTGGTCCTATCTGGTGTGCATTTTGGATGCACTAAGCCAGTGTTTGAGGTATCTGGCTGCCAACCGATATTAAAAACGGTTTTGTTCCTGCAGGGCACTTATTCATTGCTTACCTTGTAAAAGTTATGTCTTACTGCATTTTCCTGGCACTGGAGCAATCCTTGTACCTACCCAGTGCATTTCAGTTTTCTGAGCCTGCAGGCAGCCCTGGGTTATTAAAGTTCAAGGAGGCATTCACGTGATGTTAGCTTTACAATTTTAATTCTCTCTTACCTTCCCCCCTCCCCTCCTCCCACTCACTGACAGATGGGTTTTATTCACCGTGTACTGTGTCTGAACCAAAATGAATTCCCAAATCAGCTCCCGTAGAACTAGGTGAGCAACACTCAGAGGTGGAGCTTGACCCCCGCTGGCTTCCTTTAATTAAAAAGTCCCTAATTTCACATCAGTTTGGGAAATTCAGATTCACAATCTCTTAAAGTCAGTTCCTTGGGGCCCAACTCATGAGAACACAGTTTCTATATAAATAATATTAGTTACTACATGGCAGTTGAAAAGAAAAATATTATGAAGTTAAACGCAGAATTTAAAAATCCTAGAAAAGGACAAGGAAGAAATAGCTCTGGAGGAAAGGAAAAGAGCAGATGAACATTTTATAAGGCCTCTCTGAAACCAAACTGTTTGACATTCCTCTGCTACCAGAGTTTCCCTGGAAAATTCACCTTTTTCAGAAATTAGTGTAAATTGCAGGTGCATACAAAAAGCTGGAAGGAACTCCAAGTTCTCCATAATGTTCTACCGGGCTTTTATCCTTGGGGTCACTTCTCCAAGTGGTTTTGGGGAGTCTCAGATGCCTCAAGAATCTGAACATTTAGGGACCCAGCTATTCTTTTCACAGTCTACTGTGGTATATTCTGCCTATGACTTGGCCTCATCTCAGAAAATTTAAATATGCTGTTGCTTGTAAAAATTCTTCTCTGAATTTACCTACTCCATGATACATTATTTGATTAGCCCCATTTCAATTTAATTTTCATTTCAGCTAATGGGTCCTTCTACCATGTGTCACCATGATAGAAGGAGATGGAAACACTGTGGTGAGATAAATAAGGTCCTTGTGCTCTTGTAGTTTGCTGTTGGGCAATGAAGACATATTGAATCAGCCATTATTAGTGGCAAAGAGAGATACTCAGTGCTGGCAGTGGGAGCGGGTGGATGAGAGGAGCTAACCAGGAAATCAGCTGGTGGTTGTTCTTGTCATAGCAAAGAGCTAAATGATCATACATACAGCAATGACACTTGGTGAAATAAAGGTTGGTGCTTTTATTCAAGGCTTTTGGCTCTAGGAGAATTGTGAGCATGTGTGACTGGTGTTTGCTGAGCTTAGTTTTAGATGTGAAATGGGAAAAAATTCAAACACAGTGGAAGCTCCCTGAACTCAGCTCCCACTTAACAAACACATGCAGTGAGCCTGTGCCCTCTAACCCTCTGAAGATTTGTCTGATGGTCACTACACACAGCATGCAACACACTTTCAGCTAATGGGCAGCTGTCTGGCATACAACTGCCAGCTTCCACTCCCTCCAGATGAGTGAGACCTGTGCTTGCCAGGAATCCCCAAGCCTGTTATTGCCAGTTGGACTTGTTCTGTAATTAAGGTCTTCCACACATGAGACCCCGCTGCCCTACCTCCACCACAGCCAAGGTCTTTTTCAAATAAACTTCTCTAGCCAATTGCCCTCCTCCATTCTCTACTCCTACAGATTTTTTTAAAAAACTTAAATGCAGTCATGTCCCCTCGCTATGAAGATAACATGTTCTTAATTGGAATTCTGGATAGCAGATTGTAAATCAAGTCCCATTCCTGGTGGGTGATTTACTTGATAGTTTACCAGGAGTGTGGATTTGCCTATTAACTGTATGACTGTTGCACCCATATAGGAATATATATCATAGTGTCTACCATATAATAGTTCTTGTGAGGTGAACAAAGATGCAGCTTCCCATGCCCATCTTAATTTCACTGCTACAAACACCGGTCTAACTGCACCTAGCACCTCTGGCCTGAAAGTCTGTTATCAGTAGTTCCGGATGGTAGATGTCTAGGTTCATTATTGGGCTTATAGATCATTCTAACTTGTCAAAAATTTAAATTTCTGGAATTCCCTGTTGAGGGTTTCAATTCAGTGGACCCAAAGTCGGCCCAAGGTATGATTTTAATAAAGCTGCTAGGTGGATTTTGCTGCAGGTGGTCTCCGGAATTAATATTCCTGAGTATCCAAAAGTCAAGTTTCTGTAAAAGTGTAGGTTCTCAAATCCTGCCAGATGATAATAATACTGCTGTTTGTCATTTTTATGTCCCTTCCCCCCCCCCCACCTTAACCACTCTGGAATCAAGATGTATATTATAATAGATCATGTTATAATTTAATTGCAACATTTCTTCTCTCTTGGGACTCCATGATACAGTAATAAAATATGTTACATTCTATGGCACCTCAGGTTTTATGAACTATGATGCTTTTATTGCTGAGTTTGTAGTTGATGGAGAGAAAACACTATCCAAAGCTAAAATTTATACACTTTAGATGGCAATTTCTCCACAGACTAGACTAAGTATACAAAATCCACACAAAGCATACTATATTAACTGTAGATTGAGTAGAATCGTTTTGAAACTTGTCAAATTTATTGAATTCTTAATTACAAATATGAACTATTCTTAAATGCAGACTATCCTTAAAGCCTTAAAGTTCAAAGACTGTTAATAGTGTTCTCACGGTTGATTTAAATTATATATGCAAAATAAGCCTGCTGATCATAATCAATTCAAATTAGAGGTCAAGATTCTTATTGCAGAATCTAGAATCAGGCAGGTTTCTGATCATACATCCTGTGCAGCCAGAATTACCATGCATCAAAAAAGACAGCAAATTGCATTTTTATCTCACCACCAAGTTTATATTTTTGCCCCTAAAATAACAAATATGGTAATAAAGAAAAAATATACGGTGTCTTGGGGAAAAGAAGTTTTGAAATGTTTCTTCCCCTTCCTCAGTTTCTTTTTAAAGTTAAAACTTTAATTTTCACTAGTCTTTGAAGTTCATATCTGCAGCAATTTAAAACAATTTTCGGTTGCCTCTCATCCCTCCCCACCCCCCAGACTCCATACTTTTATTATCTTGTTCTTTTCATGTTTTATGAATCTGTAATTCAGTTAATGGTCAGGTTTGGCCGTCAGGGGAAGATCTAGGCATGTGAATATTCTGGGGCTCCTTGGCACTCCAGAAGTCTTTCTTTGTTCCATCCAGTGTAAACTGATATTTGACACTAATCAGTGCTCAAGGTTCAGATTGAAAAGATCTTTAAGGTCAAACTGAACAGATTATTTTGGTTTTGATGTCGTTTTTCAGTTTTACTCTCTCCTGTAATACAGGATTACTCAACAGTCACACCATTGGCGCTCTGGAAGTTAATTCTTTGTTGTGGGGGCCATTCTGGCCTTAGAAGATATTTAACAGCATCCCATTAGATGCCAGTATTACCTCCTTTATCAATCAAAATCACATTCAAAACTACCAAATATCCCCCAAGGGTAAATTGCCCCCTGTTTTAAACTATTGCTCTAAGAACAAGAGCACTTGTTCTCACTTGTATATGAGATCTTCGGGGCAAGATATTTATTAATTTTTTTTTTAACAAAATACAAGCAGAAAGTCTTGATTAATTTTGTATTATAGCTAATAGATTGATCCTGGGAAAAGGAGACAGATTTTATCACTTAACTGATTTTTCAGACTTGTTTCAGAAAATGAGGTCTTTTAAAAAATGCAAGAATAAAGTCTTCCAGTTTTAGAATATTCAGGAATGTATTTTCATAAGTTTAGTCTGGACCAGTTCATAAATCCCCTGTTCAGATATTATCACTACTTTGTTTGTGCTGTTTTTACCTATCTGGCAGGAAAACACACTCTTGATCTTTCAGAATTCACTGCCAGAACTTCTTTAGGCTCTAAACTCCTCTCTCCTACCAAGGCTGAAGCTGCAGAGATGAGAGGGTCTCAGTTACTAACTGGGAATGTTGCCCATATGGAAGGGGAGGGGAGAGGTATAAGTACACACGTGTGTCCAACATGTGCCTACCTGACCATGTCAGATTAGCAGGAACTAAAGAGATGGCTCTAGATGCCAAGGGAGCAGATGGGGGTACACATATTCAAGGGCCAGACTTTGGAGGATCAGCTATCGTCACTTGAGTTCCTTTTGCAAATGCACTAGAACCTTACTGTATAGTTACAGTTGCAAGGTCATGCTTTCAGGTTAACCATATTCCGTAAGCAGGTGTGAATTGCGTACCTTCCTAGCATAGAGGTTCAGGGACAAGTAGAGAAAAGGGAAAAAATGTAGCTAACTAAGCACCTGATCTATATAATAAGCACTCATATTTGAAGAATAAAAAAATAAATGAAACTAAGAAAAAGAAGAACCCACTAACTGATGTTAAGCATAATGCTGAAAAGACAAAGCATCTTCCTGTTGGTCACAAAGAATGTCACAGCCATTTTAACTTCTGAAGTTTAGCCTCATGCTGGGCCTGTTCTGTTGGTAGTCAGGGCAGTCTGATTAGAGGAACTGACTGATGGTCTTCCTGCTGGGTCTGGCTGACTTAGTGTGAAAGGAGCTAGTAACCAGCGGTGGGCTTGTGCTGGTGGCCTGCCACCCCACCAGCAGCACAAATGAGCCCCCCCTTGGCCCAGGCGGGAACACAGGCTCTGCATTTGGCACCATTCCTGGAAACACAGAACAGGCTTCTTTATTCCAGTCTCCAGGCTTCTGGCTTGTGAGGAACACTGCCTGGCTGTGAAGCATTTTATAGGGTTATAGTGGGCTATGCCGTAGGCAAGTTCTGAAAGACACTTTGTGCCATGGCTTTGAGTGGAGCTGACTGTTAGGCAGTGTTATTCCTAAGCCCATAAACACACACACAAGCAGGATGGGGAACATGGGCTCCTGGGGCCGTTCAGCTGGGCGGCATTGTAGTTGGATGGCTTCTCTCCTCTGTTAAGCAGCCTCAGGGGTTTGCTTGGGAACCTTCCTGCAGAGCAGTCTGTTCTCTGACTATGCCTTTGGTCACATGGACCCCTGGTTGGAGTCCTAGGCAGATTGCCCAAACCCAAAGTCTGCTAATGGTGGAGCAACACATTGGTGGGGGGAGGTGGAAGAAGGCTGGGCCCTGAAGTCAAAGCATAGGATGGAAATTGCTCAGGGCCAGAAATATCCTTGAAAATGTCTCAAAGCCCACATACATGATATATACCCCAAATTATACCCAAAATTGATGACTTCCATTTATAAACCTTACTGTACCAAAAAATGTATGCCTTTAAACACCAAACTTCTATTCATGATGGTGGGACATTCATGTTTTAAGAAGTTTGGAAGCACCAGAGCACCCAAAGGAACCCTAAGCCCCATTTTTCCTCTCATGCACATTTTGGGGCTTATGTTGTTGTATTCAGCACTATTTAAATGGTTACTGCCTTTAGTAATATCCATTCCCCTCACTCATTCTCTCAGATTTATAATGGAGAGACATGTTGATTGCATATATGTTGTGTGATCATGTGGATTGATCGATTTTTATAGTGATAAATCTTTTGAGGAGATGCAGCACTTTCACTATTATAAGTGGTTGATTTCTTATCAACCAATACGACTTAACTTTGCTCTGTTATTATACTTACACTTGAGGTTAAACCCCCTCCCTGCCTTAGGGTTTATTTATGACAATGCGGACTTATGGTACAGCAGACTTACTGCTCAGCCCTGAAGATCCCACAGAGAGTAGCCCAGTGCCAGGCTGTTGGATTTTGCCAAGGTCACTCCTTTTTCTTTCACCAAGCCCTGGAACCAGACTTCCCAATTAGAGGACAGGTTTGTTGAGTGCCACTGGCAATCAAAACCTGTGCCCTAGGGGCTGTGACTGGGCAGAGTTGTATGGTAGGCTGCTGGTAACCAGAAAGGGAGGTGGTGAGAAGAAGCGAATGAGAAGTCACAGTGTATAGACTCAGATCCGCAAAAGCCAGAGTTCTGACTGAGGCTTACATTTCATGCAGAGTCATCAGAGGCTGCTTGGGTTGGGTGCTTTTGGAGATGGGGGTCCACATCCCCACCAAACTTGGGCAAGTCTGAGGGGCAGGCATCTGTGTAGGCTTCTTTTCCTACTAGCTCAGAATAAAAGGACAGAGTTGTAATCACAGCCCAGATAGGAAAATCAATGGTTCTGAGACACTTTCCCATCCCAGGTCTTTTACCACTTCCTTACTATTGTGTTTCTGTGTATTGAAGGGGAAAATACCCAGGTGGGCTCTTTAATTTCAGCTGGAATTGTGCATAGCAGTAGTGAGACTGACAAAATTAAGTCCTGATCTCCCTGATTCCAAGGGCAGTTTGTCTACACTGATGATTACTTCTTTAGTGCTAACAAACTGGGATGGAAGAACAGATTTCCTGTTTGGAAAGAGGGAACTGCTAGGTTCTGCTCCAGCTGGAAGCAGAGAACACTGAGACAGGGACTAGATAGTTCTTCTTTTCCCCCATGTAATTAACATTTATTTTTAACACAATTCAAGTTATATTTTAACAAAGAAAAATGTGAGTTGATTTAATATCCAATGTTTCTTTTCTTTCTTTCTTTTTTGTTTTTATATGCATCTTGACTCATTCTTTAACTTTTTGTTTTTGTTGAAGTACCATTGGTTTACATACTTGTTAGTATTTTGGAAGTATAGCATCTCCCCATTTAGGTGCAACCATCACCAAAACACCCATAGTCCTCCACAATCCATTGTGCTTCCTCCCCACTCTTTCTTCCCATGACCTCCTGCACACCTGAAAAGTCAAAACAGAAGACATTGGCTCCCAGACCCGTCCCTTGCTGTGGCCATGATTTTGCTATGGAGAATGAGGGATTTAATAGTGCAATCAACAAAGTAACTACGGAGATGACAGCCTTAATATTTAAAATATTAGTTTTTAACTTCCAAATAACATATGAGTATATCTTTTTTGTAAAAAAAAAAAATTGAGAACATTGGCTATCAATTTAAATTGTTTTTCCACCATTTTTAATCTTTTAATCTCAGGTACTTTTTGGCACTGATTGCACCTCATCACTTTGCTGTGCATCCTTCAGGATGATTTTCAGTGCTATTTAAGTATATTATGTCTCTATAAAAATATATGGTATGATTTTGTAGATGTGTTTTTAACACAAATGGCATTGTACCATGCTTGCTCTGCAGTTATTTTTTAACCCCAAATGAAAAGGAACTTGTATCACTGGAGATCTTTACGTGGCACATCCAGGACCCATCTACACGTGTGTGCTTCTCAGTCTGTTCCTTAGTGAGGAGAGTTCATTTAAGCATTCCCTACTGATGGGTTTTACAATTGTTTCCAGTTTTGTTTTATTTTTTACTGTTGAAGACAGGGTTGCTGTGAATGACCTTATAATTGCCTGCTGGGCATTTGCAAATGTGTTTCTCCAGAAAACCTGCACAATGCATACTTTCCAAGCCGTGTCAGGATGCCCTTCTGAGTGGCAGGCAGCCTCCTACCCAGCTTTCAGATGGTTGCGCGGGAAAGGGGGAAGGGAGCTCTCACGAAGTGATGGAAATGCTTTTGTGGTTCAGACTGTGTAGGTATTTGCAATGTCGCATTCACTGAACTATACATTCTTAAATGAACACGACCGTGATCACGCAAGAGAGGAGACTGGCTTGGGAAAAGGAAACGTGGGCTTTAAAAAAACGGTTGCTTTCCCCTCACGCCGCTTCTCCCTCCACCAGGTTTTTGTGCGGATCTGATCCCTACCGCCCGGCTTCCTCCGCACCCCTCCTAGCCCACCCCCTCCCCGCCTTGGTCCTACCCACCACCTCTTCCACTCAGGGAGTGGCAGGGAGCCCGAAAGAAGCTGTCTCTGAGCCGGGCAGCCCCGCAATCGCGTGCCCTACGCAGGTCCTCCAAAGACTCACGGGAAGAAAGGTTCAGTTTAGAGGTCGCCCCCAGCCCGCCAGCCCCTCGCGGCGGGGGTAGTTTCCTCCCCGCCACACCTGGTTGCTCCCGGGAGGGGTAGGGGCGGGGCGAGGCTCCAGCTCGCCCCGCCTAAGTGGGTGGGTCCGGGGCCGGCTCCGCCCCCGCCCCGTCTGAGTGCTGGAGTGGGATCTGACCAAGCTAGAACTGGCTGTCAGTCTCCGTGCCGCTGCTGCCCTGCACCGAGAAGCTGGGGCCCCCCTTTCTTCTGGAAGTTTTGTGGTCGTCTCGGGTTAGCGGTGACATCCCAAAGGGCCGGCCCGGCAGCCGCCATGGTGGCCAAGGATTACCCCTTCTACCTCAGCGTCAAGAGGGCGAATTGCAGCCTGGATGTACCCCTGGCCAGTCCAGCCAAGGAGGCCGAGGTAGGGCCTTCCCCTGACCACCGCCCCCTGTTCCTGGTCTGCCTTTCTTCATCCCATACTTTCACTCCCCCCTGTGTCACTGTCTCCGTTTCCATCACCATGTGCTTCTCTCTCCTCCACCTCTCTCTCTTTCTGTTGTCCTGTCTCCATCGCTCTGCCTCCCTCCCACCCTTTCTCGGTGGATTAAGCAGTTGCCCTAACTGTCCCTGGCCCTTTTTCTCCAGGCAGGGGAGCAGCTACCTCTTTTGCCCTTTCCTCTCTCGCTTCGGAATGGCATTTAGATGGCCCCTCTTCTGTCCAGAACCCGGCTGAGGGATTTTCTCTACATCAGCAGACCCAGATGTTAGGAGAAAGCTCCCTTTAAGTGTAGTTTTCCTCTTGCTTGGTTGTGGGAGCAGAGGGCGGTTCTTGGTGACCCCTTGGGACACCTCACCTGTCAGGCTTGGTGACCCCTCGGGACACCTCACCTGTCAGGCTTGGCCTTGCAGCTATTTGGCAGCACAGACAGAACTTGCCGCTTTTGCTTTCACATGTGGCTGTGGGGGTCCTTCAGTTGAGGTTCTGTGGCTAAATAAATAATTTGAGTGTCTCCCACATGGATCCTGAAAATGAATTAAAGTCCTTTTGGCAATGAGAAGCTGTCTTGGAACATTGGAAACATTTCCTTCTGGGAAGTTTTCTGTGCCTTGAGGGAGTCTTTCTGACCATGTTTAGTCTGCCTTTTCCGCCTTTGTTATATCTCTGGCCAAGAGCTCACGGGCCTTTCAGATTAGGTTCAGCTGGAGGAGAACATGTCCTCTCTCTCTGAGCATCTGAGGGAACTCTGTTGCTTTCATGAGACCACTGTTTGCTGTAGCCGAGCTATAGTGGAACCCACAGGGGCTGTCTTATTATACACACAGCATGTATGTATCTAGGCTTTCTGGACCACAAGCTGGGGACATCTGCAAGCAGGTGTACCTCTAGCCTACGGGTTCCACCAGTCCCTGGGTCTGCTCAGCTGTGTGCTCTTGGCTCACTGAATTAGGCATGCTTGGGAGGACAGCACCGAAGGTTCCTTGCTTCTAACAGGAGCTACCCCTTGCCTCAAGCTGACAAGACTCCAAACTCCAATTGTAATCAGCTTTTGTGTGTAAGCCCTGAACAGATAAAGTCTCACCCCCACCTTACTCCCCAGCTCAGTTACATGTTTTCACAAAGAGTTTTTGTTCCCAGCAACTATCAATGTATGATGGTTCTAGTCATGTTTGGACTCTTAGGTTTTTTTTTTTTTTAAAGATTTATTTATTTATACATACAGAACTGGGGTACAGGCCAGAGGTGCAGGGGCAGCGAGCGGATTCATCAGAGACAGACTGGGGAGCAGAACTGGCAGGTCTACAAAGTACACCACTGAGGCGAGCAGCAGGTGGGACAGGGGAGGTCTGCTGTGTTATGTGGGGTCCACCTCAGGGGCCAGGATTGAACTTGCACTGAAGTAGCTGTGGCTACCTTGCAGTGCTGTGTCCCAACCTGTTGCACCACCAGGGAGGGCCCTTATTTAAGTTTTAACAGGACAGCACCTGCATAGAATTCAGGTTGTTGAGACTAAAAATAGTTATAATTTTTTTTTTCCCAATGCAATGGGAGCTTCCTAATTTGATCAATGTAGGAGCAGTGAAACTAGTGCCCCCTCAGATTCCTTTGGAAAGAAGCAAAGTGTAATCAAGTTTAATAAATTGAAGTGAGTCAAAGAAGAGAAAGAGTAGCTCTGACTAGTCTAGAAGGGACTAGTAGCTCTAACTAGTCCTGTGTTTTTGAGTGGTTTGGCTAACGGCTTAGGTAAAACTCACCTGCTTAACTTTCTCTTAGACTAATAGCTATAACTGTAGATTATAAATGTGACCAATTAGCAAATGTTATTTCCTTCACTTGGTAGCTGGATTCAAATTGTAAAATGTGATTTATTTTCCTTTCATGGGGATGTTATGGTGTGGGAGTAATGATGAAAGGGATTTTTTTTTTTTGAAGCCCTTGATAAGTATTTTAAAGGTATCACCACTGAGGATTAGTGTTTACACATTTGAAAGTGGGAGTATCTTTAACATTATTCCTTGAGACAGAGTCCAGTCAGTACCTCTCCTAGCTTCACTGATCTGGCGTATCATTTCCTGATAATGACAGCAGGCAAAATTAGAAAGAGAAACCTTAATGAAATTCGGTAGTTTTCTAGTTTCATTATTAGTGCAAAAGATAACTAACTTTTCTAGACCTCATTTTTCCATAATATATTTTCTACCAGCAGGTGTCATTAGTATTCCTAAGTGTTTATAAAACAGGCTGCATTAGTTTACCTGTTGAAAAACATGATTATGTATTTGCTTATAAACAAGACATTAATGCCCATGAAAGTAATTTTTTAAGGTTGATTAGATTCTTTGCTGAATGAATGTGGTTATAATTTAAAAAAAAAACAAAACCGGGCTTAGACAAAGTTCTTCTTGAGCTTCAATAGTAGTTGCAACAAAGCACCTGTGCCCTTTAGACTTATAAAGGCTGTTGCTTTAGATTTTGTTATAAGCAGGATAACTGTGGTCACAGCACTGCATGGGCAACAAGTGTTTGTGTTTTTATTGCTGCAGCAAGTGAGCTGGGGAAAGCCACGTAGGAAAAGGCTTGTGGTGAAACAGAGCTGTTTGGTTATTCATTAACACTGCACTACTGAGTAAAAAGGTGCCACATTAAACACTCTCTTAAAAGCAAATAACAACAAAAATTTTACTCAAGATTCAAATGCTTTGTGACTTTTTAAATTTCAATGGTGGTATCCAGTGAAAAAGAAAATATATGTATTTTAAACATTAAAAAACTTCTACATGTATTATGACATTAATAGGATACTGCTTCTTAATTAGTTATTTCTAATGATAAGAGTGTAGAAATGTTTCACTTTAATGCCCATAAACAAATCCTTCCATGAGATCTAAAGAGCTTAGTCCATCTTAGTCCTTGTCTCTAAACTTTCACAAAGAAAAACGATACCATGTGAACATTGTTAAGCTGATTTCTTTTGATCATTGATGGCAGCTTTGCTTAATTTATCTCAGTTGTCTTATTTATTGGTCTTACTGTCTATGCTGGGGGAGTGGGTCTGGTGCTTCTAGGCATGTTAGGTGCTCTGAACCCTGATCAAGTCACTAAAAGGAAAGAAAGCTATTCGCTCTATTGAAGAATTATACTGAATTTAAGTTAAAAATTCACTGTTTTCCCTATGGTGAAGTTTGCTTTCGAAATAGAGTTCAAATGAGTGAATGCGTTAAATAAGGACGCTGGATCCTGGTGAGGTGGTTTTAAGACTTTGTGATCTATTTCATTTTTAATGAAAATATAAAGAGGTTTTTCTGTTATTTCTTTCCAGGAAAATATCTGATAATTCAATGGACAGATATTGGTCATTTTAGGCTAGATTTAGGTAGTGGTCATTGCCTTTGTCTCTCAAAAGTGAATGTTCTCATTTTGACTCAACCAGTAGCTTAGTGTGGTCCTTGGGATGATTCTTGCCTAGAAATGAAGTTCTATTCCTTTTCTAAATAGGTATCTAGTGTCTCACTTCAGACCCAAACTATGTTGTAAGGTTAGCATAAAGCATACCCCCCCCCCCCATGTTATGAATAAAGACAGTAAGGGGAGGTGACTTGCAGAAAGCCTTGAAGAAAATCAGTACTGAGCCAAGAGCCATTGCCAGGTTTCCTGATGGATTTAGTCCAGTATTTAACGCCTGTGTACTTTATGGCACTTGAGGGTGTTTACTTCTGTGAAGACAAAGCAATGGGGGTGGTGGGAGGAGGGTACAAAACATAACACCTTTTAATGCTTGAAAATATTTTCTTTTAAATATATATGTAACTAGGGAGGTATCTTTCAAATTGAACCCTGTGCCCCCTCATGATTTATGCCCCAGTCAGTCCACACATGTATTTGAAAATTGCATGCACCTGGGCTAGAGCCCTTGAATGCCAACTGGAGAGCTAAAGGGGTCAACTGATTTCCAATAATTTATGGGTTTGTTGGAATCTGCATCACATGGTATAGAACTGACAGCATATACAACCAACTGCATGGAGAATGGAAACAGTTTTGAGTAACTGTTGCCATTAGAATTCTTGGATTTCTTTAGATGACTAAACATTTCATGAATCATATGACCATAGCTCTTGCTAGGTGGGAACCACATAGAGTTACCTAGGTAAAAGTCTTCACTCACTGGTAGGATCTGATTATTGCCATCTGGCCATGCTTCCTTGTTCAATGAAAATTATCTTGGGGTCTTGATAACCAGGATGCAGTTAACCAGGAATGGGTTTATTAAGTGAACTTGTGTTGACTTGACACTCTTGGCTGCTCGGGGCATCAACTCTGGAATAAGACTGAATGGGTCTCAGATTTCCATCCCTGACTAGTAAAGTGACCTGTATAACCTACTATGTCTGTCCAAGTTGTAGTTTCCTCAGTGGTAAAATGTGAATGAGGATAGTTCTGCCTCCTAAGATTATAGTGAGGATCCACAAAATGATTCACAGGCAGTGCTTAGCACAGTGCTTGGCATATAGTAAGTCCTCAATAAATATCATCAAAACCTCTGCATCACAAATAATTTTAAGAAACCTGATCACCATCTTAGTTTCCTGAACACTGTTTTATGCATAGCGGTACCATCTTAGTTTCCTGAACACTGTTACCGCATAGCGGTACATTAGAAGGCTTATTATAACTGCTTTCATCATTCTCACTATAATCCTGTGAGATTGGTATCATTGCCCTTTTTTTTTTTTTTTTTTTTTGGGCAAAGAGGAAATTGAGCCTGATTGCACTTGGAGATTGTTGGTAGAGGAGCAAGACTCACATCCCAGCCTGACCCTGAAATCTGTACTTTCCCAACCACATCACGTTGCCTCTAAATAACTTAATCACTGGTCTCCTCACCACATAACACATGAAGGATGAATCCGTCTGCCAGAGCAAATTGCCTCATGGTCAGAGCCCCATTTTTTCCCCGGAGTGACTGGGTAGGAGATCTCACCATTAGTCAATACTTCTGGCAGCCCAATTCCTAGAATAGCTGTGACCCACAGAAGTGGATTTGCAAACCTCCAGCTGGGCTTTGGTAACTTCCGTTCTGTGTTTCTCAAGAGCAAGAAGCTGCTCTTTGGCAAAATTCCGCATGCTCAGCTGTTGGAGGTGACACTGTTAGTTCTCTAATTAGTCATTTTGCTTATCTATATTAACCACCAGTCTCCATGTAAACCAGTAAGTGGAAGGCCCTGACTGCCATCTGGTTACTTGCAAATCATGTCATTTTCTCAAGATGCTCTGCAATTGCCTATAAAATTCTGGACCAGTGCCACTATTTTCATAACAACTGAATGAAAATAAATTACTGATCATATCCTAATTTTGCAATGCTAGGGCACATGTAATTATTATTAATGGAGTATATGTACCTGCAAGGACTACTTAATTTGCAATATATGCATGTGGTTGCCTTTCATAATTTGTCAGCTCTGATAATGGGTCCAGGTCACACACAAAAATAAGGAAATTATTGTGATCCCATTGCCATTTATTCTTATGCTGGCTCATGGCTATTGAGAATGAAAGCCAGTGGTTTCTAATAACTTTCATATTTTATGAATTGACATTGCTTTTTAGCTTAGAAGAGACTGTCACAAATTAATTTGGAAAGGCTTTTGAACCTCCAAGAAAGGAATGATTCTTTTTAAGTTTGCCAACACTTGTACCTGAACCTTCTGTGTTTGGGCCATTGTGTCCTTTTGTGAGAAGCCAGCCCCGATTATTAGTTATCTGGAGCTGAACCAGCACTCTTAGTGGGAAGTTCACTGAACTTGTACTGACTCCTACCACGAGAAGGAAAGGAGTAGCAAAACAATCTTTTTTCCTGGGGATTTATGAAACAAACAAAAGTAACCTCTAGGAAATGACCCAGGATCATTGCATTAGAGAACCTGGGAGTGGGAAGGGCCTGTGGAGCAGAGGCAGCCCAGTTCTCTGGGCTGCTGGATCCTTTAGATAGCTGTTTAAATACCTCCGGGGATGAAGAGCTCACTACCATGCAAAGCTGTATCTCCTGGCATTGTTAAGAATGAAGCAAGAAAAAAAAAATCCTTTTTGAATTGTAACTTTGCTCTGTGAGGTTAGATGTTGTACAGAAATGCTTTCTCAGGTATTACCCATTAAATATATGAAAACTGCTCCCTTTGTCCCCATTTACTCTTCGACGGGTCCTTGTCTTTTCCTGTGCAGATGTTCCTCGTTCCTCTAACTGTTCCAAAGGTGATATTCCATCCAGACTCTTTCTCTTCCTTGCTGTTTCACTGATGTCATCAGTGTGCCTGGAAATCATGAATACTGATCAGCCCAAAGACACTGGATGATGTTGTATCAACACAAGCCTTCTTTCATGCTGCCTTAGGCAAGAGAAGCAGATTAATAATTGAAAAAGATTTTTAAAACAAAACAAACTAAATATTAATATCTTGTCATATAAATGATTTATATAGATGTAAAAAAAAATCCATGTCCATTAACAAATGTGCAAAATGAAAATAATGTACAGCTTACACATAGGAAACTAGGAAAGCAAACATTATCTAACATGTTACTTTGATAGGTAGTGTAGAAAAGAAAAAAGTAAATGATAAATGAAAAGCAAACATTATCTAACATGTTACTTTGATAGGTAGTGTAGAAAAGAAAAAAGTAAATGCTATTTCATACCTAATTGGCAACATAAATATTTTAAAGACATGCTAGAACCCAGGGAAACAATGAATTTCTATGTAAAGTGAGATAACTTGTCAGTGCATGTTGAAAGGTCTAATCTTTGGACCCAGCCTGGTAGCTCTTAGGGGCAAAATGTTGTTCATAAGGATAATATTGGCAATAATCCTTTAGGTTCTATATGTGTGCGTTTTGTAGGTTTTAAAGCATCTTTAGACTCTGACTCACCTGGAGTTGATTATCCTCATTTTAAATATGAGGGTACCAAGAGTCAGAGGTTCGATGACATTCCCAGAATCACACAGCCGAAGCTTGCAGTCCAACTACTAAATTCCAGTCTGGCACCCTATCCCACTAATCTACCACAGCCAGAAAGGGCTACCACAAGCTCTCTGACTGACCATGAGAGAACTGCCCCAGGTACTATGATCCCTGGCACAGGAGTCGGTGGCAGCAGGTGAGCCATTACATACTAGTCGTCAGAAATGCCCTGTGTTCCTGTGAAAAATATAGAGGAAAAAAGTTAAATATAATTATATGCACGATGTGCCCGATTTAAATACATACTTATGTAAGTGGGATGTAGAGAAGTGGGAGGAAGAGGATGTTTCCACCAGAGCACTCCTTCCCTTTTTCACTGTGCTCGCTAAATTCATGGCAGTCTTACCATAGCTGTCAGTTATTTCACATGCATTCTCTCCTTTAAACCTTGCACAGCTGAGGGAGATGAGCAAGGCAAGGGCTTCCTTTTTGCAACTGAGGAAATAGAATCAAAAAGATTGGGAGGCAAGGTGAACAAGTCAGTTCTCCTTCCCCAGCCTTGAACTTTTGGCACACCACAGTGTGGCTTAAGCCAGTCATGTTCTCAAGTGCTGTTATAAGCTATTGTGGGGATGTTGAAAATGAAGACCATTAAACTGAGCACACAGTAACTTCACCTGGGGACAAGTGGGACTGTGGGTCTTACCTTCACCTACTCTTCCTGCAGATCCAACTACAAGGCCTCTATATTTGATGCCAGATCATTAGTACATTAAACAAAACACTCAAAAGTAAGTAGATGCAAGCTTCATGGAGATGTCGTCCCTCAACAATGTCTCTCCAATTTATCTAGATCTCATATTTACAGAAGAAGTGATGATGAAATGGTAAGGAGGAATAGGGCATTTCCCAAGATTATGATTTATGTAGATTCCATTAGAAGTTGCAACCTGGCTAAGCTAAATAAAACTGAGAGCCTATGTCAGGACCTTGAAGGTGCCAGCAGCTGTCAGTTTGGGAAGTCTGGATTCTTCCTGGAGGGAGGAACCACAGAAGAAAAAAGGGAACCAGTCAATGGGTAGAAAAAGAGATGGAGCTGCGGGGAGAGTGCTCAGGCTTCCCTCTGGGTTCTGGCCCTGACACAAGGCCAGTCCAAGTTCCCTTCTGAAGTGTGTTATCTTGCATTGAAATGCTAACATTTCATAATACAAGGCACGTCAAGAATAACCCCAGGCAAACACTGGGAAGATAATTAAAGGTCATTGATGAAGACTACTGTTTTTGGTGGGGGAGAAGTGTGGGCAGTTTCATAAACATACTCTTGGGTTTGGACAGTCTTGGACAGTTCATTTTCACACACTTCAACAGCCACCTTCCTAGCCAGTTAGCAAATTGCCTTGGGTGCTTCTGGATGTGGTATTGCAAGAAAGGAGTAACCTGCTATAAAAAAGGAAATAGAATGTTAGAAGAAGAAAAAACATTGATGGTACTTTAAGTGTCAGCCACAGACACCTGGCAAAGAGTCACCTCCTTTTGCCTCAGCTGTTTGATGGTGACATGTCAGAACTTGAAAGGAGAGAGCAGCAGAAAGTAACTTCATTTTATCTTGTTATTCTCTAAGTGCATTGTGCACAGGCTCTTAAGAGTCTAAGAGGAGATTTGTTCTGAGTCTACATCAAAGAATAGGAGCTTGCTTGGGAGGACTCTTAAAATGCTCGTCTGAATTTCTCTGGCAGCATTTATTTCAAAGCAACTTCTTGTGAGAGTCTGCCCACTAGCTAGGGAACAGGGCACAGTAGACCCACCTTCTTGGGCCCTCTATCTAATTTCCCTATTTAACAAATTATAGACCTCCAGCATAGGTGCCTCAGGCCAGCGAGAATACCTTAACAAGAATTTAAAAATAGGGTTTATTTTGTAAAAATGTCATGGCAAGTGATAGAGATTTTCCATTAAGACAGTAATGCTGTTCATTTGCGTAAGTTTGTTTAAGTGAAGAAATGAATACGAAAACATTAAATTCCTAATAACTCAGGTGATTTGTCAAAAAAAAAAAAAGAAAAAAAATGTTCACAATGCCACTGAGAATTTGGCAACAGTGTATTCTGAGGGCTCTGATAGGATTAAACCTGCAGCAGAAAGTTCCCAAGTTTGGGCACAGCCACTTCCAGACTAAACTTGAAATCTGAGCATTGAGCATAGGACCCAGATTTCAGACATCTGGACATTCAACAGATAAAAACTGGCTGTAATGTGAAATTGAAAATTATTCTGGGTTAGGTGTTAATTGATTCTTAAAAAATAAAATCTGGATTTCTCTCCTAAAAACAAAAATCTTATTTTCAATGCTCCAAAGTTACTACTGAAATCATTTTACCCATCCTTTCTCCCTTTTCCTGAGGGAAGGATTGGGCCAGATTACATTTTACTATGGGGCAGCCATGGGTGTAGTGCTAGTAGTTTGATTTGGGGGTCAGGCTGGGCTGAATTCAAATTCCCACCTCATCACTTGTGAGCCAAGAGACTGTTCTTTTGCTTCTCTCCCAAGTTTCAGATATGTATTACCCACTATAAATACAGTACACCAACATGATTTTGTGTACTTAGAGGGGAAATATTTCTGGTTAAGAGGAAAACTATGCAGATGGGCTTCTGGAAGACCTTTATTTTAAGCAGTTTTAGACTGAAGTGTCTCATCTGGAAGCCTGGACCTTATTTCTTTAGTCTGCTATCTATATTCACCAATCAGAACTTGTATTGATCATTGGGACCCCATTTGTTCCAGGGCTCAGGATTATTCTTTTTGTCCCAACCTGCTTCTGGGTTGAACAAAGTCAAATGCATAGCATATAGCACTGCTCCAGCCCCTCCAGCTCCACTTCAAGCACAGAGGGGTGCTACCTGGCCTGACTGAGGATCTAGTGGAGCATGGTTGCGGCAGAGGCCTTGGGACAAGGAGAGGAGAACAAACCCGCAGGCCTGGGATTAATCTCTGGTTGACTTATTCTTGAGCCCTCGGTTTTCTCATCTGTAGAATGAGAATTTCCAGAGGAATTGTTGATACAGAATGAGTGTGCAGGGGTTTCCAGGGGCAAGTACTCAATAGATCCCTGTGAGAGCAGCATTATTTTGCATGTCCATCTGTTGAATAGAAGCTGCAGTCATTCCCATCAGGGGGTTCCCTGGGAGGTCACGCTTTCCTTTTAGGAAACTCCCACCCAGTTTCCCAAGGATCTGAGCTGGCCCTGGACATTATTTTTAAAAAACAAAAGATATTCCAAGTACATAGCAAGCTATAACATACACATTTTTGCCAGGTAGGATGACAAAAAAAAAAAAAAAAAACTGCGTTTTTTTTTTTTGATGTTCCCATAATGATTTTCACATAGGGGGTGAGTGAGCTCTGGGTCACAGACACCTTGGTCTGGGATGGGAGGAACCTAACAGCTGGCTCCAAGGCTCACTCCCACCTGATGGACATCATCTGGGAATTTTAACCAAGCTCTGACCTCAGATTCCAGGCCAAGCAGTTGAGAGGGACTAGGTTGCTTTGGGAGTTCTTGCCCTCTTCATTCATTAGCAGGACACTTTAGTTATACACAGATTCTTTGTTTAAAATGTGGGAAAGACCCTCCCTGGTTTAGCAGCGGGTTAAAGCACAACACTGAGAAGCTAAAGCCACTTCAGCATAAGTTCGATCCCTGCTCTGGGAGGTGACCTCTCCTGACCTGCCCGCTGCTCCCCTCAGCAGTGTGCCTTGTTGATCTACTTGTTCTGCTCCCCAGTCTGTCTCTGGTGAAGCCTCTCACTGCCCCTGTACCTCTGGTCTGCACCCCAGTTCTGTGTGCATAAATAAATCTTTTTTTTTAAATGTGGGAAAAACTCATAGCATGATGGATGCAAGTTGAAGAATTGGACAATTCAAAATAACTCCCAATGCTTTGTTATTAAATATTTGAGACCAGATTCTACCTATCAATTTGAGGGGGTGGGGAATGGAGGGGTTAAAAAGACCTCCTCCCCCTTGGGCCCTCCCTGGTGGTACAGGGGGTTAAAGCACAGCACTAAGAAGCTTAAGCCACTTCCCACATGAGTTCAATTCCCGCCTGCCTGGGAGGAGATCCACATGGCGAGGCAGACTTGACCTGCCCGCTGTTCCTCTCAGCAGTGTACTTCATTGATCTGCCTGTTCTGCTCCCCACTCTGTCTCTGGTGACTCCTCTCACCCTCCACATCTCTGGCCTGTACTCAAGTTCTATATGAATAAATAAATCTTTAAAAAAAAAAAAAAAAAGACCTCCATCAAGAAACTTTCCTGCCCTCAAGAAACTTTCCCTTGAGTTAGACCAAGTCATTCACAGCCTAATGTACTGGCAGTGTCTCTCAGCAGAAGAAGGCTGGGGAAGCAGGCAAACCTACTAGGGAGTTTGAGGGGGCAATTTTGGAAGGTGATCGTCTGATGAGCCCCCTGATGCTGGATACTGGGATACCAAGATGCTGGGGGAGGAGCCAAGAGGAAAGTCTAGTCCAGAGTGATGGGACTTGAATGAACAGCTTTTACTTTTCCACTCTCTGTCTCAGTCTCCTTCACCCTTCCTCTTCGGTCTCCTTCACCCTCCTACCTGGTTTAAGAAAGGAGCGGAGCTGTGCTTGAGAGCCTGGCTTCGGTTTGGGCTCAGTCTTGCCTCCTTTGCTGATATACTTGCTGTGTGATCTTAGGCAGGGTTCTTCACCCCTCTGAACCTTAGTTGCCTGTTTTGTGAAAAATGGGCCTGTTAACAGTACTAAGGTAAGAGAAAGCAAGGAAATCCTGCACAGAAAGCACTTGGCCAGAGCCTGGCACAAAGTCCTCAGTATTATTGCTATTGTGTTATAAAAGGAAGTTGTGTGTTCTGGGGAGCTTGTGGGGGAATGGTTGGGAGAGCTTACAAACAGATTTGAATTTAAACTTTAGCTCTATCAATTAATTACTGGGTATAACTTGAAGTTCGGAGAAGTGAAACAACTTACACCCACTTCCTCTTCTGTCCAGTGGGGTGATGGGTTTGCTGTATGGAGACAGAGAGAGAGAGTGTGTGTGCGTGTGTGTGTGTGTGTGTGTGTGTGTGTGTGTTATGTATATGTGCACATGCACCAGTACTGGGCACAGGGTGACTCTGTGCCTCCTCCTCACCCAGGAGTCTCTCTCATTGTCTACCTAGCAATTCCTTCTCTTGTCAGTGTCATGAGAGAAGATCTCACCTGTGCCATATGTGAGATCATGTCTATTTCTAGAAAATTGTTAGAATTGTGAGTACATATAGGCCCTGGCAGCATGTCATTTATTTAACAGAAATTCAGGGAGGTTTGTAGGGTTATGGGCTCTGCCACTCCTTTGCACAGCCCTGTTTTTTAAATTGAGATGTGGACCAGAGCTTGACTCTTAACTGATGGGACAGAAGGGTGTGCCTGCCCCCTTGGGGGTGCCGAGGGAATGTTTTCCAGGAAAATCGCTTGGCCAAGTTGGACCCCAGTAGTCTTCCAAAGGAACTCTCCCCTCTATATATGGCTGTGTTGGGAAGCTCTGGGAATGTTGCCCCTTTTGCCACAGAAAAGTTTACCTCAGGAATAAATAATTTTTCTTTTACCACAAAACTGCCTTTGTCTTTTCTGGATACTTTTATTGGCACCCCTTACCACTGAATCTCCAGTGACTAAACCAACATTTTAAAGATAATATCAAACAGCCGAATCACAGGTTGTATTTATTTCTTTTATTTTAAGTCAACTACCATTGTCTATTCATTTTCCTTAGTGTCTTTGTAATTGAAATGAAAGTGGTTTGGGGAGTAGAACTAGGTCTCCAAGGCTAGGCTCCTTTGTCTTGTGATACATTCTTTTCCAAATTCACAGGCTTCTGAATTTTAATAGATAATAATACATCTAGCATATTAATTGCTAAGAGTTAGAAATAACACATAATCACTATGTTCTAAAGTCGCAGGGATACAGCAACCAGAACCAGTTCTGTTAGGAGCCTTTGGAACAATCCATTATTGTTGGGCAGTTTTTAATTAATGTGCTACAGAAGAAAAACTATCTCACATCACACCAGTCTTGTGTTCTTCATGTAAGCACACACACTCTCCTCACAAGGAGTAACCTTTTAAAGCTGTTTATCTGCTCAGTTTGGGGTATGTGTGGGCAACAGAAAGTCTCCAAATCACAGTTTCCTGAACAACATACTTTGTACCTTATTTTTGTACAAGCTAAATACAAACTTCTTGGGACACAAGAAGTCAGCTGAAGCTGAACTCGTGAAAATTTTCGCTTTCTTTCTTACCTCAGATTTAGATTTATCTTATGCCCCATATAGTCTATCTCTAGTTCTGCACAACGGTAGCATTTTCCATTTTGAATAATCGGATCTAAGTGTATTCTGTTCTCAGTTGAGAGCAGTTTGTTCTGAAATACCCGCGTGTCATGTTCCCCACTTCCAAGCTGAGGCACATGGTGCTGAAGTACAGATGGACCAGATGATTTGAGGGATAAGGAGGGGCCCCTGGGGGTATCCAGAGAACAAATGTATTTTATATTTTCCACCAGAGTCACATCTTTGCAAGTCTTGTCTGCTCAAAATCATTGTTCTTGTCAAAAACAGAATCCAAATGGCAGCAAGAGAAGGGGTCCATGTTCTCCTGCAGACCCCAGGTCTCCAGCTGGATGTTCTGTGGGTCTTACCCAGCATTTGAATGCAGGATGCTTTGGTCCCAGCATCAGATTCAGCCAGATGGCAGACTGGCTGATGGCTTTGCTTGCCTGAGATGTGTTTGATCAGCCTAGATTCAACTAGAACAGCCTGTCCTTCCTCTGGAACATTGAGATTAAAATCTGCACAATTTTTCATCTCTGTACTACTTCTCTCTCTTCTGGAAAGCTCAGATAACCCTGAACTTTAAGGTATGACAGGTGGATGAGAGAGAAAGAGAAGACAGTGGGTCTGTATGGCCCTGTCTAGAAGCCAAAAGTTACTAGTTACTTTGGGGGAAAATTCCACCTTGCACATCTGACCTGGGTTGAATGCCCAGAGCTCCTGCCATCGCCTGATCCAAGCAAGATCAGGTCTATTGAGTTTAGAAACTGGGTCTTCTATCCCATATTTTAGTAAGTAGAGTTTCCATCCAAGACCCACCTACTACTTGAGTTCCCTTCCCCCACTCGGCATCTTATCTTGAGATTTAACTGACATTTTCCTCTCTGACAGAGCCTTGGATTCTGCCATATCACTCCCAGTTTTGCTCTATTCAGCCAGAGTTTGACTAAACAGATAATAAATCAGCAAGGATGGGGGTGGGGAGGAAGGGAAAGCTGGAATGTGAAATCAAAATATGTAGCAGCCCAAGGCCTCTGGCCAGAGCCCATGATTGGTGAGATTGTAGCAGGTGACCTGAAACTCCAGCTTTGTCTCTGGGCAACCTGGGGCAAAATCCAGTGCTTGCCAATGGACATGGACAGGAGAACAGGCCGGGTGAGACAGCCTCTCCCAGGACAGCAAAGATAAAGGTGATTATGTGATAATTACTGGGGGTGTCCTCTGGGGCAGACTTACATCAAGCACATTACATAGGTGATCCTATTCCCAACAGCGCTGCCAGGGGGTAGGAGAGTAATCCCTGCCTCACAGGTAGGAGGCCAAGGCAGTAGAGGTTACATCATTATCCACAGCTCCTGATGCTCATAGCACCTTGGGTTCACCTGATGCTCATAGCACCTTGGGTTCACCTTGGGTTTCTCTGGCCTGAAAGGTTGGCTTATATTTTATCTTTAGACCCTTTGCAGAGAGGACCCATTCTTTTTGGGCTGGGGCAATAAGAACTTTGTCACTTGCTGCAGAAGCTTTCAGCTCATTCCTGTGGAATGACTCCTTAAAGTACTGGAGGGGTCTCTTCACCCCGTTTCTGAACCCTAAGTCAGGGGTAAACCCCGTAGCATTCTACCCCTTCCTCTACAGTCCAGCCCAAGGAGAAGCCAGGGAATCCCTTTGACAGAAATAAACAAATGTAGAACTTCTATTCCACCCAAGGGCTTCCAAGAAGTTAGCAGGAAATAACTGACTGTGAAACCCTAGAGCCTTGGAGGCCTTCCTCTGGACCCTCCGGCTACATCTGGATTAGGCCACCACTGCCACTTGCAGTACCTTGGTGCCCTTCAGCAGAGCATGCATAGCTTTGGCCCCATTTTCCAGACCTGGGAACCGGTATAATGTGATGAGCTCACCATTTCTGTGGTAGTCTTGCCCAGAATGCATAACCTGAATCTAAGTATGAGACAATATCTTCTGGGCCCACGGCTGCCCTTCCTGTGAGGCCCACAGAGGCTGTGTCAGCAGCCTCACACATCATCCCCGGGTCACACTCTGGAACTGCTTCAACTCTGAGCATCTGGCTCAGGGTAAGAGCTTTGCTCGACATTCAGAAGGCCAGTGGAGAACCAGAGACCACAGAGAGAGCTAAATATTTGGCTTCCTCTTTCTTTAAAGGTCTGTAATGCTGTGTCTGGGCATGAATTTCAGGCAATGGGCTAGTGTTTGCTAAAAGGAACTCACTGGAGTGTGGGTGTACTTTTCTCCTTCTGCCCAAGGTTAAGTAATAGCAACATCCTGTGTAACAGAACTTGAATGTGGTTTTCTACTAAACTTCAATATTTTAGGGCTATTTATTAGAGGTGTTTAATCTTGGGCCAATTTAACCAGTAGCAGACTAATAAAATAACAAATTTGGGCTTGCTGCCAGGACAAATGTTGACTTAGCCTTATAATGTTGACTGAAACGAATAACTTTGAAAGTAATTGAAGAGTGAAACCTTAGCCAAAAATACAGTGTCTGAAACAGTGGTTCTGTTTTATTTTATTGGCACTGTTAAGAGATTGTGTTGGTAACCGAGGCTGCTGCTGCTGTCTGCTTCAGCTCTTGGAGAGACCCCCAGTTTACAGAATTAGTTCCCAAGCTTCTTCCCTTCCCTCCCCAAATCCCACAAACCATTCAACAGAAATTAATTTCCCCATGGTAGACAAATAGAACAAGCTCCTTTTCCAGTGTGGGGGTAAACTTTCAAAGATAATGAGAAGAATACAGGTAATTATTTGCTTGAGGTCTTTGCTCAAAAACAAAACTATAGACTTCTCAGAGTTTGTAATAAAATTAATTGCATCTCAAGGTTACACTGGATGAAATCCATCTTGCTTGCCCCACACCCACTTTTCCTTCATTCATTCATTTTATAGAACCATTAGAGAGCTATAGTATTTTGCCACCATGTGGTTTGGACTAGAAGGAAGCAGGGGAAACATAGAGGAAATGAAGCTGGGATGACCACAGAAATTATCATAAAGTATGATTTCTTTCTATCCTTTTTTTAATATGTTTGTTTATTTTTGGGTGTTGTGTTAGGAGCAGGAACATTACAGACTTCCAGGGGTTCATGCCAGCATTGTCTAAACTCAGTCAAAAGTGGCCTCTCCCTCACTAGCAACTACTTAACTGGCCGACCAGTTTTGATTAGATGCTGTAGGTGCCGACTTGCTTAGGCAAAGATAGACTTGATCTACAGGAAATACCTAGCTCTCCAATCTCAAGGTGCACCATTCGACACCCCTGAGAACTGATGGTTTCGTTTGTGGATTTGCCCAAGGTGCCATCTCCTGAGGTCCCCATTGTTGGTTGCTCAGCACTTCCGGCCATAAGACTAAAGAATCTGTTGGATCCTCAACACAGCAAGCCAACACCCTATTCGCAGCTTGACCTTAGACTGAAGTAACTCAGAACATTCAGTGGATTTATTTGGGCTTTCCTAATTCCCCATTACCAAAACAAAACACCAGAATCAGCATTTGTTTTTTTCTTTTAAAAAGGAAATTGGAATGTTTTTCTTATAGCATCTGATATGGAGAGAGTTGGGCCATTTCATCAAAGAGGAAATCAGATCTCCTCTGGATGCCTAGCACAAGGCAGCCAGGCTCACAGCTGGAGAAAATAAACAGTAGGGTGTGGCCACCATCTTTGAGAGTACCCTACACAAAAGTATCCAAGATCCCTGGAGCTGTTGCTAGTGGTTTGTCAAAGTCCACAAATCCTGTAGTCCCTTTAAAGAAATCATTGGTAAGAATCTCAAGAGGAAAACTGTAGTTATGAGTGTAAAGACCTTTTGCTCACCTTCTGGGTTAGAAATAATTCTGAAACATGTTTTACCTAATCAATGGGGCCAGGTTTCCGTTGAAATTTGAGTCTCCAATTATTTGCCTTTCAACTTCTGGTAACAGATGATACCAGGTCACTTTGCTCAGTGCCAGGGAAAAGAGAACAGAAAAAAATAATGGAAGTTTTGGAGTTAGAAACCATTATTTCATTATTGTCTTTTTCTGTTCAAAAAATAAGATGAAGAGTCATTTGCAGGCACCAAAGAAGCTCCACTTTCTAGTCTTACAGTTTCACTCCTCTTGCTCCAACAGCTCTGTGAAGGGCCCCCCACTGCTTCCTGCATCCTGCATGCCCTGTCATCCACTACCCTTGCCCACTGACCACTGCGTCAGTTCCCTTTCTTGCCTGCTCCAACCAAAACTGATTCTCTTGGGTCACTCTGCTTGAAGTGACGTGCTAGTTCTCCCTGTTCAACCTGGAGACATTCCCCCAAGGGTGACACCTGTACAGCCACTTTGCAGATGTTGGGGAAACACTTTCAGAATCAGATATCCTGTGTATATACTCACAGGATATCTCTTCCAAAATATGGGTAACTTTACAGTTGACAGAAATTAAATCTAGTAGACACTATCTATATTGGTTACCTAGGGGTGTTATAATAAAGAGCCACAAGCTGGGATGGCTTAGAACAAAAGAAATTCATTTCTCACTGTTCTGGAGACAAAATCAAGGTGTCAGCAGGGCTTTCCTTCCACTGAAACCTGCAGGGAAAATCCTTTTTGCCTCTTCCTAGTTTTAGTGTTCTTTGGCTTATAAATGTATTGCTCTAGTCTCTGACTGTCATATATGGCATTCTCCCTGTGTGTGAAGCTAGTGATTGGATTTAGGACCCACTGTAGTCTAGTATGAACTCCTCTTAATCTACAGAGATTAAGGTTTGGGAGTAGAACCCATTACACTTCCTTAATCAACTGGTCAGTTAACATCACCAGTAATAAAATAACGTGAAGCCACATGCCCCCAATACAATGTACCAGGAAGTGTACTTCACTTCGCTAGTGTTCTTGCCAAAAAATACATGATAATTAAATCTAATCATGAGAAAACATCAGGCAAATCTAGATTAATAGACAATAAAACAAAATAACCCACTATTCTTCAAATGTGTCAAGCATGTGAAAGAATGAGGAACTATCACAGATTGGATGTGGAAACCGGTGATTTGACAGTGAAATATAATGTGGTGCTCTGGATCAAATCTTGGAATAGAAAAAGTTCATTAGTGGGAAATCTGGTAAAATCCCAATAACTCCTTGATACTTTAGTTAATAATGCTGTAGCAATGTGACTATCTTAGTTTTGATAAATGTGCTGGAGTTATGTAAGATATAATAGTGGGGGGAAGTAGGGCAAAGTGTACATAGGAACACTGTGCTACTTTTGATATTTCTGTGAATCTAAAATTACCACAAAATCAATTTTTAAAAAAGAATGTATAATTGAATGATTAGAAAAGTTCATTGCTTCTTAGAGACAAAGGGGAGGAGTAGGAGAAACTGTCTAGTGAAAGTATACTGTCTTGTGAGTCCTATTCTGGGCTCTCTAAATTGAGATGAGACCTTGCTTTTCACAGAGTACTGTGCTGTGTGCTCACTGTGATCAACTCAAGTAGAATTGGTGGCAGTGGAGTGAGAGCTGCACAGTGTAGTAGATGATCAGATTTTGCCTCTGTCACCTGATATACGTGACCTGTGTTCTTACATAATAGGTGTTTCTGCTCACTGAACCATAGCTTACTACCCTGAAAGTGAGTGATCATTAGCTCTTTCATAGACCAAATGCATGTAAAGCTCGTAGCCCAGGGTCTGACTCAGATAGTACTGCCCCAGGGCACTGTTAGATTATGAAAGGATAATTTTCCCCTTTTTTCAGTTGAAGAAACTTGTTGCCCAATATCCTCTAGCTGGTTTAGTGAGAACCACACTAAAACAGATTTATCTTTTACATATGGCTCATTCTCAATCATTTAGTTAGAAAAATATTAATCAGGAAGGAAAACAGGGAGGAATTCTTTGAGGTACAAGATACAAAGAAGATATTAGTTCCCTCCAAAGTGGAGGTGTGGGCCTATTTGAAATAAAGCCATGAATTGGAAGGAGGCAGAAACCAGAGTAAAAGAAATTGCTGGTACACAGTGAGAGAGGCCATGAAAGGTGGGGACACCTTGGCAGTAGCAGGTGTCAAAGGAAGTGAGAACCTAAACATGTTTGTGGTCACCCAGTTTTAAAGGGTGAGAATCTTGGACACAAACTGTAAAACATTATGATCCCTTCTTTGGCCCTAAAAATGAGGGTGTTACAGTTGAGGCAATTGTAATGTGCTTTATACTTCCTTGAGCCAGCTTTGACAATTACCATCCTGTGATCAGTCTGCTTTCCATGCATCTACTTTCCCAACCCCATATTAATTTTGGCAGTGTAACACTTCTGTTTAATGTCTCTTTATTCATATATGTTAATGGTCATGGAAAGTTTATACTATGTTCAGGCTGATTTGTTGGTAAGTTGAGAAAATACAATGCAGTAGGTTAGGATTTACTTAATTAAAGGGTAAGTCAAATATAACCCCCGCTCACGAGGGGAGGGTTCTGCATGCCCAGTGGCACAGAGAAGATTGTAAACTGGCCTGTGTCACCTTTCTGAACCTGAAGATTATCAAAGAGCACTGTGGAGGATGTCAGGCCTAGTGTGTTGTCTCTGGGACTGTCACAGTTCAGAGTCATCATGTTTCAATGATGGGGGGGGAGGAGTATTTTGTGGCATGTGAACATTATGTGATATTCAGGTTTTAGTGTCTGTAAATAAAGGTTTATTGAACATGGCCACACACATTTATTTATATACTGTTTATGGCTGATGGCAGAGATAGAAGCTGAATGACCAGCAAAATCTAAAATATTTACCATTTGCCCCTTACAGAAAAAGTTAGCCAAGTTCTGGTGTAGGGTGTGGGCTCTAGAGACAGCCTGCCTAGGTTTAATGCTGGTAACCTTTTATAGCTGAGTAACTTTAAGTGATTTGTTGACTCTGTGCCTCAGTTTCCCCCTTCAAAATGAGGTTCATAATAGTAGATGCCTTGCAGGGATGGTAGGAGGATGAATTAATAAATAGGTGTAAAACACTGAGAAAAGATCCTGAAATAAATGCCGCTCATTATTATTGTTTAATAGAGCTAGGACTTCTCAATCATTGAGACTGTATTTTTCTGTTTAATATGATGATGAAAGTTTCAAGAGAGCTACTAGATGGATATATATATATATATATAAAACCTCTGGAGGTATAGTTCCCAACATACCTCCTGCCACACAGATAGAGCTCTACATAGGATTCACTGCTCTTTCCAAACATTTGAATGACCTTTTTATTACTCTCAACTCATGGGCATAGTTGAGTCTGACTTGCACCTAGCCAAGTACAGAGCAGCCCTGTCAAGCAGGGAAGCAGTTTGAGTTTTGTGCTATGGCTGCATTCTGGCCTCTTCTGGGTTATGTTTGTGAATCAGTGAAAGTAGTGTCAAGGCAACTAGAGACATGAGGCGGAAGACCTAACCCCCTCTGGCTGCAAAGATGAAATTCAGGATGAATGAGTCAGGTTTCCTCTCTGCCATGTCTATTAGGGTAGAACTATTTTGAAAAGAATAAAAAATCATGCTAGATCATATTGATAGGATTATATTTTACTTGCTTTAACTGATGCCTGTTATTGCATCCCCCAGAGAAGGAATATTAAAATCTATTTAATAGAAATTTCACATTAAAAGTAAAACCGCATGAGTGCTCCACCTTTTTTACTCAAGCATAAACGATATTTTAAGTTGCTTAATCAATTCCTTGTGAAAAATCATACCTCTACCCCTAACTTTCTCCATTCTCTCCTTTCCTTCCTTTTCTTTATCCTCCTTTCCCTCCCTTCCTTGTCCTCCTTAAAGATGAAAAGATTTTATAAAAGTCAATATTCATTCCTATAAAAATTCACAGCAAACTTAGTGTAGAAAGGAAATTTCTCTGCTTGAAGAAGGGGATTTCTTTTCTGTTGTCAGCAGACACAATACTAAATGATGAAATCTTCATAATAGTCACTTGAGAATCAGAAATTGGACTAATAATATCTACTTTCAGCTTGTAAACAATAATATATTGGCCAACCTGGGCCTCACCAGTGATGTAAAGAAAAGAAAAGAAAAAAAAAAAAACCTTGTTGTTATTCATAAAATACTCCCTATACAGTACCATTTTTGTTTTTTGTTTTTTTTTTCCAAAAACCTTTCTTGGTGAGATGTCCTACTGCCTTGACTTAAACTTGTTCCTGAGTTTAGCATTGACGTTGCACAGCTCAGTCTGCAACTGAATTGCTGGACTAGGAATCCTCTATAGGCTTTATTCTCTCATCTCTCTGTAAAGCCCAAAAGCTTTCCTGGTATTGCGTTTGCTAGTTCTCAGTGGAGCAGTTTAACTAGAACCTGGAAACATTTTCCCTGAGGGCCCTTTTAGACAGCAGTAAAATGTAGCTGGAGACATACCGAGCAAAGAGAAAAGAAAAATCAAATTAGGCCAAGAATTTTTTTAATCTTTCATTCTCTCTGAAACCCTCCAGGAGAACACCATAATTCATACTTGCTCCTATGGGTGAGACATAAAGCCTCCTCCATAGATCCAATAACCTGTAAATGTTCTGGTTCAGAAATTGCATCTGCTGGATCACAGCACTGAATCATGCAGCAATTGTTTCTGGATCGATTGTTCATTACTTGGGAATGTCACATTGCCAGAGAGCAGTATGATGTTTACTTCCAAATGGGCAATGCTTTACGAAGGGCGTTTTAATTGCAATCCATACGGCAGCACTACATTTAACCTGCAAAAGGGCAGACATCTGCATTGTGCAGAAATGCCCAGTTGGGTTATGTAAAAAGAACAGCAAAGTCAGCAGCACCTTAGAAAAGATGACACAGCAAGTGGAACAGAACTAAATCTTCCCCAGTCCTGCCAAGCATGCAATGCTCCCTGCCTCCTTTTAAAGAAAGAGCGCCAACTGGCATTTGCCCTGCAATCTCCCCTTCTGATACAGAGTCTGTGACCCAGCAGCTTTAGCCAAGCAAAAATGGAGACCCAGAGGTCTCCAGACTCTGAAGTACATGCACGATTATCTATGACCAAGTTCTGCTCCCCTAGGATATCTTGTTTGCTGCAGTGCAGTTTGTGTCACCAAAAGTGGTTACATCACAACTCTGGCATTTCTAACCTAGAGCAGGAGACATTTAAAGAAATTCAGGGTATGCTCAAGAGGATATGTGTGTGATGTGTGTGTGTGTGTGTGTGTATGCATGTATGTGTGTGTTCAGTATGCTGGTGGTGCAGCTATGACGTAAAACAAAATTTTTTTTTAGAGATTCTCTGGGCACAGATGCTCAGGAGCCAGGCATTGGACAGTGAGCATCCTGACAGGCTCTGCCACCTGGAAGTAGGGCTATTGGAAGCTTTCTCTTCAGTTCTTAAATAATTGTGATGCTGTGTCTCTCGTGATGAGAGATTCATCCTTTGTATTTTGGATCTGAGCCTTCCCCAGTGTTTGGAGTTTCCTGCTGTCTATTCATTTCCGTATGCCAAGGAGCTACAGAGGTATCCAGCAGCCTGGATTCATCCTCTATCTTGGAAAAGTATTTCACTGCTTTGAGAAATTCTGAAGACTCTCCTGGCCACATTGTGGGCTTGTTTTGAATGGATTGTTTTTTTTTAATTTTTCTATTTAAATGCTAGGAAGGCTGGGTTTATTTCAAAGAAGATTTCTGATTGCTGAGGCTAGCAAGGGCATAAAATGACTTGAGATTTTCTCAGCAGAATTCCAGATTCAGGCAAGATTTTTCTAAGCACCTACTATGTTCAAAACATCCTGTAGGGATATTCTGGAGAATCTAAAGTTCTGCCTTAACCCTCTAAACTTTGAAAGCAATGGCTGAAAAAGAAAGATGAGCATCTTGAGGCTCCCTCTGGAAATGATCGAGGCTCACCACAATTTGCAAGTTTGGCTTTCTCCGTCAAAAGTTGGTGACTTCATGGGCTGCCCAGCGTCTTCTGCAGGTCAGATGGAGCTTAGGAAGACAAGGGTAACTGTTCTCTTTGTCTTTGTAAATTGTTTTGTCTGACATCTGTTTCTTTCCCACAGTCAACTGTATTTATTTATGTAATTCGCATCTACAAAGTCATTAGGATGGATAGACTCCCTCTCGCTCATCAGCTTGCTTTGGGATAACTTACAGATTTGCAAATAATGTTTATTGTATGTGTTTTTCAAACCTGTGGCTATAGTGGCTATGGATGGTATAAACCCCCACGTTTCAGTTTTCTCTCTGTACATTTTCCTTTGTTGTCCAGTTGCTGTGTATAAGTATTAATATGTGCATTTCAAATATGCTATAGATAAAAGATGCTTTCTTAAGAACCCAGTTTATAGAAAAGCTTCTTTAAAAAAAAACAATTTTTAATTCAGTGATTTAAAAAAAAATTCTTTATGCTTTAAAAAAGCCATCACACAAAATAAATTTGAATTGCTTCAGGCAAGGTGAGCAAAAGGGTTTTGAAAGATGAAATCAGAAGCCTCAAAAGGCAACTGCCTGACAAGGTCATTGGATGGGAAATCTGAAACTGCTTTTCTCCACAGGAGGGGTTGGGGAGAATGAATGGAAAAAAATGCTAGCAGATATAGGCATAAAAGAGCAGATCCCTGTTTGCTGTCTGCTCAGAGGCTGCTTCTGCTGACATCCCCCTGCCATTTCTCCTTCCCCCTCTCCCAAATTAGGTTCTCTCTGCACAGGTAGAATGAGACCGGACACTACCTGCATTCTGCAGATGGGTGTGCAAGTAACAGCTTGTGGAGTGAGGCATTATTATATAGTGGAGTTATGTTGTCTTCAGATTGACCTTGACATTTTCTTTCCTTTTTTTTTTTTGTTTTAACCCTACAGGAGCCTAGTAACAAGCGGGTCAAACCCCTTTCCAGAGTCACATCACTAGCAAACCTCATCCCCCCTGTGAAGACTACACCATTAAAACGCTTCAGCCAAACCCTGCAGGTAAGAAGGACCTGATGGAGCTGAGCCATGTTTGCAGAAAACCTGTTGTGCAGGGGGAGACAGTTCTGTCCTACCCTGAACCTCCTCTGTTAAGAATGATCTGAATTTATGTTTCAGGTAGATGAGAATGAATGAGGGACCAAGAGTCAGAAAGATGCGTCTTAAACAGGGGCTGGGAGGAATCCTTTTATAGGTAACTCACGGAATCACTTCTGTTGGGTAATTCCTTGTAATCATATTTGAGTCATGTGCTCCATTCATACTTGATCTCACAGGTTTTGCCCTTGTAGTAATATTTGAGTCATGTGCTCCATCCATACTTGATCTCACAGGTTTTGCCCTTAAAATATCTTCCAGTCTCCTAATAAAACCAGCATATGATGTGAGCCCAAGGGCAGCGGAGCCTCGTGGCCTAGGCCAGGGTCTGCAGATACATCCTGTGGAGGGAAAAATGCAGCAGCTCCTTGTCATCTCATGATTCACAAGCTAAGAACAGTTTCTACTTTTTAAAAGCACTGTAAAAAAATTTCAGAAGAATTATATTTCACGACGTGCAAATTATATTCAAATTTCCATCAATAAAGTTTTGTTGGGACATGGCTATGCCCAAATGTATTGACGGTGGCTGCTCTTGCCATGTAGTGGCCGAGTTGAGCAGTTACAGTAGAGCCCACCTTGCGGACAGGGGCAGAACTACTTACCATCAGACCCTTCATGGAAAATGTTTGCTGACCCCTGTCTAGAGCAAGGGCCCTGGAGTGAAGTATCTCACTTCACTTTATCTGACCTCAGCTTTATCACTTGAGACTTTGTCACCTTGTTTAGGTGATTTAACAGCTGAGGGTCTTGCATTTATCCCTAGTGGGTAAACTAAAGGTGATGCCCATAGTTCCATTACTGAATCATTGTAGAAACAGAGGAGTGAGAGCATTTGAAAGACCCAGCGTAGTGCTTTGGTTCTTTGTTAGCAATCACTAATTTACTAATTAGTTACCTAAATGTTGGGCATTATAATAATTGTCTTGTTAACGTGTGTTTATACATGTTCTTAAATTCCTGACAAAGTTTATCTTTTAAAGTGAAAATTGAGATTTGTCCAAGGACCTGAACCATCTTTATAGTCATAAAAATCCTCTGTAGAACCATGCCCACTAAAATGCAACGAAAAGACTTACCTTGTTTGGCCACGAAGTAATCTTTCGGCTGCCATTCCTTACTTGTCCCAAGTACTTTTACTTAGCTTGCTGTGTCACTAAGAAAATTGTGAACCAGCAGCCAAAGGATGTCCATGCTATGAAAATCTATAACACAAAAAATGCTTGAGGGTCTCCCTCACCCACTCCCATCCTTGCTTCTACACCATCCAGCCAGTGTGCTGTGACTCCACGTTTTCAAGCTATTTTGGCCAAGCTATTTTTCCTGTAGAGACTCCTCTCCAGTACGTGTCACCTGTGTTGGCCATACTTCTGTTAACTCTGCTAAAGCTTCTTCTGAATGAAAACCTAATTACCTAATTAGCTGTACATTTGATTCTATTTTTCTCAGGGCTTGGACCTCTGGGCCCCTGGTTTTCCTCTGCTCCCCTTTGTGGGAGAAAGGAAAAGGAAAAATATAAGGTTGTCTGGGGGAGCCAGATGGAGGGTTTTGAAGCTGGTGGAGAAAAATGTGTTTACCTTCATTCCCCCATGGCCAGTCCCTGCGCCCTCTGTCCAAGTTCATCATAGTCTCCCCCGTGGAAGATTCATCACCACCCTACTCGTGCACATCTGGTCTTTTGCTGAGTTCTGCTTTTTGAAAATTCTTTAGCCTACTGCCATTTCACCCCCTTTTTTTTCTAGTCCACTGGCTGTGGCTCAAGTTCACTCTGTAGTTATTCCCTTCCTTGATTAAAGGCAACCACATCTGGATTATAAAACCAGCCATCTCTGCCCATTGCCACTCATTGGATAGTCCATCTTCTATCCTCTACCCCACACACACTGAGTGTGCCTCATCATACAGGAGGCTCTACTTCCTGCCTTCAGGTTGCTACATCGAGAGTTGACTTCTGGCAGATTCATGACCACGTTTGATCCTCTAATTTCTCTATTTGATCCTCTATTTTCTTCTGTTTGTTTCCAACACTGGGAAATAATTCCTGCAGAAATATTTGATGGCCTTGAAAATTTTCATTGACCTAGGGAGCTGAGATGGAAAGAAATCATGTCATGTCTGAAATCCAACAGACTGAGGCTAGAGAGGGGCAAGAAAGGCAGATCAGACAGGTGGAAACAGCTTTCTAAAAATCTCACAATTTTCTTTTGAAAAAATCATCAATTTAATTCGCTCTCTAAAAATCTCATGATAAATCACCCACTCAGGGCTCTATTTATTAGATACAACCCAGCAGACATAGAATGACTACCAATAATGTTTCTGTACATAGACACAGATAGAACTTGAGCAATAAGCTTATGGGTTGAGCCTGTCCTTGGGGGTTCAGTAGATGGAAATATACCCCCAAGTTAGATAGCCATGTTTGCAGGTTGGTCCACAATGCTTGGAGATTAGCATCTTGCCCCCAGATATCTCCCTGTCATTGCCTTGGCACATGCAGTTATTTCCTGCACTAGTAATTACCTCTTGACTTTGTAACCAGAACAGCAGGGAGGGTGAGGATAAGGCCCCAAGGGGATACACCATGGTCCAGCCTCACACCCTTTCCCATTTTGTCTTTGTGGTCTTGATGTCCATTTAAACAGGGAAGAACAGAGAACAAGGAGCAGAGCATCTGACCCAAGCCTCTCAGCGACCATTTGTTCTTTGTCCGTACCTGTGTGTTACTTGTGCCTACAACTGAGGGCTGTAATTGAGCAGCTTGGTTTTCTGTCACAGGATCACATGTCTGTAACTCTTAGTGCCTCAGAGTCACCTGGATCCCTTTGAATATCCAGTTGCCTCTCTCAGATTGGGTTCTTTTTATTATAGGAGAAAGGTGACTCAAGCACAAACATCATGTTTTAATCAATAATGAAACACTTAGCAGTTCTTCCTGTGGGTCTTCTTAAAACCACAGGTTAACCCAGAAGAATGTCAGGTGAGAATATCAACTGGGGCTGCCAGTCTCTTCCAGAAAGGTTAAATACCCCGTCACAAAAGTGAGTGGTCTTTGCAACAACGGCTCAGCAAACGCTGCACAAGTTGTTCTCTTTTTCCTCTGCTGTGCCCCATATGGACTGGGGACTAGGGTCCCAGCACAAAGGCAGCATTTGTGGAAGTTGGGGAGGGATGGCCGACTGCATGGCGCTTCCTCTGCCTCTGAAGGGGAGGCTAGGGCTGCCTGTAGACTGGAGCACAGATGTCTGGGTCCCGCTGGGCCTATAAATCCCCCCACTGGCCAGCCTGCAAAGCAATCTGGCTCTGAAAGGAGCCTGCATGCTCTGTGCCTCATGTGGTGTGAGGAAGACAAGCCCACCGTGGCCAGCACACACTGAGTCCTTCCTGCCTTATAGCTGCAAGAGGTCGGGTGGCTCGTTGGAGCTGGGTCCAGGACATGCTGTGGTGTGCTCTGTGGACCCACGCCCCTCCTCTTTGAATGTGACCTTTTTTCCTTTCCATTATATGTTCATTATGGAAAAACACAGAAAGGGAGAAATAGAAACGAACACATATGGTCTTCCACTCTAAAGCCACCCCAGTATTTTAGTGATTTCCCTCCAGGGTCATATAGGTCTAACTATATAACATACACACTCTGAGCCTAATTTGGGGCCCCTCCGGCCTTATCTTTGTATGAGCTGTTTACTTTTTTGAATTAAAGCTCCTATGGGGACTAGGGGTGATCAGTTTATTTTGCCTTTCTATGGCCTCAGTTTTCAAGCTTTGTGTTTAGGTGTGTTGTTATAGCCTCTTGGAGGGGTTGTGCCTTTAACTGAAGTTAAAATTCATGTTTCTTTTAGAGCACTTTATGTTGGGGTTGTGTGTGTGTGTGTGTTCATGTCTTTGTGTTTTTTCTGTTCTTTATGCCATCTCTCATGTTCAGTTTCTCTTTGTCACTTAGCTGGATGAGAATTTTATTCTAAGGGGAAGTAATATGACATAGCTATCCTTGGAAAATGTGATCGTAATGGGCTGAATATATTATTCTGTGTTGATGTGATTTTACACAACTAGTTTCCTGTTAGTAGATATTTAGGCTGTGAGTATTTTTATATTAAATAACTCTGTATTGAATGTGCTGCTTTTTTTTTTAAAGATTTATTTATTCATATAAAACTGGGGTACAGGCCAGAGATGCAGAGGGTGAGAGGATTCACCAGAGACAGAGAGGGGAGCAGAACAGGCAGATCGACGAAGCACACCGCTGAGGGGAGTAGTGGGAGGGCCAGGAGAGGTCTGCTTAGACATGTGGATCTGCTCTGGGGCAGGCGGGGATCGAACTCATGCGGAAGTGGCTTAAGCTTCTTTGTGCTGTGCTTTAACCCGCTGCACCACCAGGGAGGGCCACGAATGTGCTGCTTTTTAAGAAACTCGTGTTATGATTTCCTTTCTGGTTATATAACATCACTGAAAAATACAGATGATCACAGCGAAGTGAGTAAAAGTCACTTAAAACTTTATCTCCCTGGCATCAAAAAACTTCTATTAACATTTTAGCCTATATATACTCAGCAATCTTTTCTTTTAATGTTTTTGTATGTATGTATACATGCCTGACATGTCTCTTTTAAAAATCACAATCATACTGTGTATGTCTGCATACCATATATGCTATTTTTAACTTTTTTTTTTAACATACTAACCTTATAATGTGAGAATATATTTTATGTTACTCTTTTTCATGGACCCAGTTCTTAGTGGGTTCAATAATGTTTTGTCCAAGGGATATGCCAGTTTATTAAATCATTTTTCTATTGAATATTTAAGTTGTTTCCCTTTTCTACCATTGTAGATAACCCTGTTTAAATATCCTGATCACAAATCCTGTGGTATATATTTCTTTTCCTAGATTATATTCCCAGATGTAGAATTCTGGTCAAAGGGTATAAATGCTTTTGATGAGTTGGAATTGAGCCTCTGTTTGTGATACTTATCTGTCTTGGGCAGAATTCCTTCTGTGTTCTCACATTGTAATTCTAGGCTCAGTCATATTTCTCCCATGCTATTGTCAGCTTTTCTCTTTTGCTGTGACATTTTCATAAGAGGCTAGGTGTCCCTAGCCTCTTTCAGGGACTGACAATGGGTACCCACTTGGTAATGTGATTTCACTGGGCTATTTCACAATTGAAAACGAGTCCCTGCCAATATTTATATCCCTTCCAAGGAGTAGTGTTGTGGCTAAGAAGAGCTTTTTACTAAGCACAGTTTTTGATTGTTTCATTCTCTGGCCTTTAGATCTTGAAATGATTTTATTTAACCCTAGAGAAGGAGCTTATTAGTGGCCTGAGAAGTTAATGAAGGCTACCTGATTGGAAGAATGTTTTGGGCCTGGAGATAATTATCTCTGAGATAATGGCTCAGAGATAATTCAAATGAAGGGGAGAAAAAGAATTTGAAGTTTTTTGTTTTGTTTTGCATAGCATACCTGGGGTATAAGCCAGAGGTTCAGGGTGTGAAAGGATTCTCCAGAGACAGAGTAGGGAACAGAACAGGCAGATTTACTGAAATACACTGCTAAGGGGGACAGTAGGCAAGACAGGAGAGGTCTGCTGCACCATATGTGGGTCAGCTCCCTGGCCAGAGGCAGGACTCAGGCTGAAGAGGTGTTAACACTGAGTCGTAACTCCTGAGCTATCGGAAGGTTGGAATTTCAAGTTGGAGGAAGGACTATTACAAGACTGATCACTCATGTAAAAAATAAGGAATATTACCAAAGCACTTACTATGATTAATTCTGTCTGTTGGCAACCATGATTTTCTCCTCTGAGGAACTCAAACTTAGCCTATTGGTTCATTGCCATACACTTCCTATACATGTGACAACAGTTTTTGATCCTGAGTTATATAACAGATACAGAAGCCTGATTTGTGTATTTATGTTCCTAGAATAATAATACATCATCATAATAGCTGACTCTTATAATCTCAAGCTTGGGGTGTTTCTTTTATTAAGTATATTAGTATTAACAGTTTTTATTAATTATTTAAGGAGCCAGGTTCAATGCAGTATACTTTATGTTTGTACCCTCAGCTCATCTCCACAACTCTGCAAGGAGAATTCTTCACCAGTTTATAAGGAAGAAACTTGAAAATTGAAAAATGTGCCAAAGGTCACACAGCCATTAATGCTAGCACTGGGATTGTGTGGGATTTTTTACTGTGCCCATCCTGTGGAAGGCTATCATAAAACATCAGTTTATTTATAATAAAGCCAGCCGTTTGCCAGGATCTCAAAATAACAGGCAGACATTGGGTCTTCAGCACCCCACCTGGCTGCTATGGTAGGGGAAAATCATTGTTTCCATTTCAGCATGTGGAATATTTTACTGTTAACATTATTGTGCAAAAACCATGTTATAAGGACCCAATGAAGAGTTGGGCTGCTGCCCCAAGCTTCTGGAAGGCTTCCTAAATTTTAGTTTGTATTAGTGTAATTGTGTACTACTTTCCATACCAGAACCAAATATTTTCCTCAGATCTTTGTTCGTTCTACTCAGAATATCTCCTAAATTCAGAAAAGTTTCTCTTTTTACTGTGTTTGGGGTTAGACATTTATGGATTATGATTTGATTAGGTACCTTGTTCTTCAGTAGAACCACAGTCTAGAAATGTGATTTTATGTACAGAATACCATTTTTAAGTTAGTGTCATGACCTTGCATATTTGCCTATTGATTGTTTTTTTCTTTGTTAATATCTCTTCATTATGGGAAATCTGGAAATTAAATGTAGAGGAAGATGAAAATGAAAATAAAAATCATTCATCATTCCATCATCCAAGGGTAACCACTTTTAACATTTTTACTTTTAAATAGGGATCTTCCTTTTCTTCAATCTACTGTGAGTTTTCTATCAGGAAACTTTTCTCACAAAGAATGTTTTTTTCCTCAGTTTATTGAGATCTGTTGACATTTGACACTGAGCTTAGTGTAACTTGATGTGCACATATTATAAATTGATTACCATCATAAATTTAGTTAACATCCATCTTTTTATAGGTATAAGAAAAAAATGTCTTTTCCCTCTAAAGAATGTTTCACAAATTTGTATGTCATCCTCGCACAGGAGCCAGGCTGGTCTCTTCTGAATGGTTTCAGTTTTAGTATATGTGCTGCACAAAAGTTTGTTGTTAACAATGCTGTAATATTCCACTTAAAGGCTATATTCTAATTTATCTAATCCCTATTTGGGGACATTTTAGGCTGTTTCAAAACTTGAACACTCTGATGCTGAGGGGGTGTTCTCTTCATGTGATCCTCATGGGTGTCTTACAAGGAGCTGCTTGGTCCAAGTTGTGCAGAGATGTGTCTGCTATTTCCTAATGAATGAAATCATATTAAGAAGTGCTAATGCAGTGCAGCCTATGATGTAATAACAGGGCTAGGTAACATCCTCTGCCAACTGACCATGTATCAGGTACTTGGCTGAGTCCTTGACTTACTTTATCTTATCTACCCTCACAATTTTGTCCAGGTTTATTACTGTGCTCCTTTTCCAGATAAGAACTAAGACCCAGAGAGATTAACTTTTCAAGGTCCTTCAGCTACTGGGTTAACTTGAAGGATATTGGTCTTACTCCCAAGTCTGTGTTCTTAACCCAAGTCCATGTTTTGTAGTCAGAAGACTAGATGCAGTTCCTGTCCCAATACTGACTTTGGTTCCATCACCTAATCCTCTGGTTCTCATATTTCTCATTTATTAAAAGAGGGCAAAATATGAGAACCTGCCCAGTGCCTCCTGGGATTAGCATGAGGGTCAAATGTGATGGAAGCTGCACAGCTGGGAACTGCTGTTTCTCAATTTAAGTTCATGCTCTCATCGAGACTTACATGAGAGATGTCTCCAGGATGCTGTTTGAGAATGTTCTCCAGTCACAGCTGTAACCACTGTTACATTCAGTGTAGTGACAGTCCCACCCTAAACTTGGATCCATTTATCATAAACCATCTGCTACAAAATAGCAATACTAAGTATAGAGATTTTCCCTGGCTCAAATTCATTTTATTGGAGCGTGTTATCGTTGGCTGGAGAGCCCTTCTGTTTTGAGGGAAGGAGAAGAGAGCACCCTGCTGAACAGGTGGCACTAACAAATCAAATCTGTTCTACCATGCCTGGCCTGCTGGGCTTGCATTTCCTCTGACACCTGTAAAGCGGCCCATTTTCCCGCCTGACAGTGCCCTTTGCAGCGTCTTTTCCATATATTCATCTCAGGCACAAATGTAGGCAACCATTTCCTAAATCTGCATTATCTCAGCCTTTGTTATTGTAGCTGCCCATAATTACAAGCTTTACGTTTTTGACTCATTTGTCAGATTGCCTCTAGAAACTCACTTGCCCTGGGACATGTTTCATTCCGAGCCCAAAACTCCCACACCTAAAGAAGCTATGTACATGTTCCAGTTTTTATGCATTTCCAGGGTGGGGAGGAGTCCCTCACTTTGAGGTGAGCCTCTCCTCACCATGGACCAGACTTTCTTATACAGGAGACATTTGGTGCTACCTGGAGTTGTTTTGTCACAACTGGGATGGGGGCACACCTGACATAGAGTTAAGGATATTACTAAATCTCCTAATGCATAGGACAGCCCCTCACAATAAAGAACTTTTAGTCCAAAATACTAATGGCAGCCAGGTTAAAAACCCTGCCATAGACCAAGAAGTAGCCTGACACTTTTGTATTAGTGCCCCACCTCATTTTGAATCTTACCCTTAGAGAGAAGGGGTCAGTTACTTGGTATAAAATGGGGGGTCGGGTGGGGTTCTGAGTTTACCTTTGGCCTGCAGCAGCATTGATCAGCTGTGTGACCTTTAGCAAAATGTCATCCATTCTGAGCATCAAGTTTCCGTGTCTGTAAGACAGAGCAGAAATCTTGACCTTGTGGGTCTAGCAGAGCTCCATTCATGGTGCCCCACTCACACAAACATGCCACTCATTCATCAAGCGAAGTTGCTGAGGTCCTACTGTGTGCCAGTTGCTGATGAACTGAGCATCTAGCTACCCTTGCCTTCAAGGCACTTACCTTCTGAAACAAACCAGTAAATGTTACCATATGCCAAGTAAGTAAAAATAGAGAAGACTAAATTGAGGGTGTGTGGGCAGTGAAAGGGACGCAGCTGTTCTCCTTTCTTGAACAACATCCTCCTCTCTGGGTTTTTTCCTTCTAGCAGTAATCACGTGTTGCTCCCTAACTCCAGCCCTCTCATCTAATTGTGTTTCCTTGTACTGATGACTGGAAGGGGTGGAGGTCATGGTGTATGGTCAGTGCCACTGTGAACACCTGCCTAGGACTTGGACCTGGCTGTCCATGACTGCCACAGGGCCAGTCAGCTGCTGACAGCATGCCTTTCTTTATTCTTCCTCTCAAACTCCTCCCCACTTCTGAGTGGGGAGGAAAAAATGCATGGTTTAATCGAGCCTAACAAAAGGTATAAGTTTGGAAGTTTCATTGTTCATGAAAAATAAAGAGCTACCTGGTCATTATCCCTAAAAGCAAACAAATGCATCCTTTCTTCTTTGGTAGATTTAAATTCCTAGAGGGCAAGAGCTAAAACCCATCTTACTGAAACCTACACCACAATGTGTAATTTTCATGTAAGCATGAGGTTCAACCCCCATAGTAGGAAAAGCTTAGGTTTTGGAGTCAATCAGATCTGATTTGACACTGCCTAGGGCAAGTGTCTAGCCTGCCTGAGCCTCAGTTTCCTCATCAGTAAGGTGGAAATAAACTTGGCAGGCTGCACCAAAAGGTAGTTGTGAGGAAGGAGAGCATTCACTGCAAGTACTAAACTTGGGTGGACACATAACAGAGCCTCCTGTAATATGCCAGGTGAGTTTCATCCCCATGCCTTCCCCTGAGTACCCAGAGCCCAGCATCACTAAGGAAACACAAACTGACACATTAATTTTTTAAATTAAATTTATTAATTTATATATCTATTTAATGGCAGAACTCACCTACTGTAACTAACCTCTGTTTTTTTCCAAGGAGAAGAAAAATCTCTATGGGAAATTTTAAAATAAATATGTAAAAATATATTCAATCTCATATTTAGCACATAAAATTGAATCTATAGGATGTTGATGAGAGTGTGGAAAAGTGTACAATCATATACCTTGCTGGGAATGTGAGCAGACTGTTTGGTGTCAGTTTGGCAGGATATATCAAACATGAACATGTTGATAACTCATTACAGCAATGCATTCTACTTAAGGGTCCTGCCTTACAGAAATGCCAGCACGAACACATAATGGATATTGTCTGAGGCACTTTTTATAACATCCAGACAAGAAATACGTACATCCATCAGCTGGATCTAATTAAATAATGTGGACCATCTAGATTGTGGGATACTAACTCTATAGCTGTTAAAAAGACTGACTTTGGGCTGATGGAAATGTCTTGGAACTAGATAGAGATAGTGGTCAAAGAACACTGTGAATATACTAAAAGTCACTGAATAATTTTAAAAATGGTCAACTTATGTTATATGAGTTTTACCTCAATATATACTTTTTTAAATAGTGAGTTTTATATACTAACATAGACACGTTAAGTGAAAAAAGAAAATACTTCATTTTTCTGTGATTGATAGCAAGTGCATGGATAAAATTTTGAAAGATCTTGAACAAACTTAATCACATTTATGGGGAAGTGGATTTGGGAAACTAAGACTTGTACTTAATTTTATATACTTCTACAATGTATGAAAATTTAAAATTAGTATAAATTACTTTAAAGCTGGTTTGGCGGGAGGTAGTGTTTCAGAATTGGTCAGGGACTGAAAATGCAACAAGATGAGTGATGGATTCTCTCAAGTGAAAGTGGTAGATGCCTTTTATTTTGAGTATTCTTTTTTATGTTTTCCTCTTTTTTTGCTCTTTAACTCGGGCCCTTGGCTGGCATCAGACTGCACACTGAGAAGAGTGAGTTACTTGATGACTCACTTGCTTGTTTTGACCTTTCTCTGCCTGTGGCTAATTGATTCTGAGTGCAAGCATTAGTCTGGTCACTGTTTATAAGGGCCTGTTTTTGAAAGATCACAAGGATTTGCGAGATTCCATTAATGAACTGTATTTGGTGCAAGTACTTTCTTGACCAGCACATGGCTGGTCCCATGATCACGACTAATTTATGAGGCTGGGAATGCAGGGATGCCTGAGCCAACCTGAACAGCCATGTTGCTGCTTGCAAACAGAACTCTTCCTGCTTCCAAAAAGTTAAGATAATGCTCTTAAGCCTCTTGGAAGTTTCTTCTTACATTTTTCATTTATTCATTTTGTTTTGGTATAGTTAAAAATTATTTGCAAACTAAGAAACACCTATAACATCATCACCAGAAAAAAAAAATTTTGTTTCCTGTATATGTTGCTCATGTTTTTTCATAATTTTAAACATTGTTCATATATCGATTTTAATCCTGATTTTATTTTATATAGGAGCTTTTAGCTGTTCAAATTATCACAGAAATTGATTCTTCATGATATAGTTCACCAAGCCATTATTTAACAATGCCCTTGTTGTGTTCTCTTAAATTTTACATTCTTAAATTTTGTTGTTGTATCTCAAAATATTTGGAAGCTACCTTCAAATGTCTACATGATGATGATTCATAATGTTACTTGTAAAATCATTCTTGCCCTCAGAGAGAAAGAACAAGTGACCAATAAGTACAATTTTAAAACATGATCATTGCTTTATCAGAAATATGTTCAAATTGCCCTGGGATAAGGTGGGAGAAAATTGGCAAAAGCCTCGTAGAAGAGGATTTGAGTTGTATTCCAAGGAGAGCTAGAAGTTATCTTGCCAGGAAATGCAAAAGCCATTCTAGGACGAGAAGACTACATTGAAGGAAGCACAGAACGATAGAAAAGCATGACACATTAAGGAATAGCTGATATACTAGTAGGGCTAGATAATAGGAGGCTCTGGGTGAGTAGCAGGAAGTTACCCTAGATATAAAGAATGTGATCAGATTACAAGAGGTCTTCTGTACCAGAATGAGTGGGAAATTCGCCCTGAAGGCCACAGATATGGTAGAATGTGACTTTTTAGCACAGTACTACCTTGTTGATTTGTCCAGTTTTCCTATAAATTCGTAGAAACCTTCTAGGATGAAGGCTAAGATGATACATTCAGATTTCTTCTTCACTATTTGTACTTGCCATGAGAAAACACGGTGGTAGCATGTTTTAGCCACAGTGCTTTTCTCATGGTTAGATCACCCCCCAAAGTCTAGTAGGACCTTTTTGGAAAATAAGAAACTACCTCAGAGATAGGCATCATTTACTATTAAGGAAGTGTTTAGTATATATATTTATACTTTCCAAGTTAACAGAACCTCAAGCAGATCGATGTAAACAGAAATGGATATGTATACACCTGTTAGTGTAAGAGGGCTCTGCCTGCTTTAGGCACAGTGGGACCCAGAGCTTAAGCAATGCTGGTAAAACATTCATTCATTCATTTCTCCTTCATTTTGTGTCCCTTTATTCTCTCCTGTTGCAGACACTCTTCTTTGTGACCAGAGACATTTGTTAGAAGAACCCTCCCTCTTACATTATCTCTTGAACCCAAAGCCCCAAAGAAATAAAGAATTTCAATCTCTTACCCATGAATCTGCAGCAGATTTCAGGGAATCATGTGCCCCTCCCTCAATCAGGATGGAGTACTCTGATTAGATATGAGGGAGTCACCTTAAACCCAGGGTCCAGGGTACCCAAGGATCTTGGGATTCTGTTCCTAGAAAGAGGAGAGCAGGAGCACTGGCCAGATTTACAGAAATCAAGCAAACAAACAAAACATCCATTACTGTCAGCCCTTACTCTTCTAAATCAGAAAAGTGTCCTCTGGGAGTGTCTTAGTGCATGAGTTTAGTAGAGGGATTCTGAAGCTGGCGACCCGTTCTTACAGAACGGATACACCCCCAATGTGTGTGAAGGTGTTCCCTTGCCCACTTTTTCTTAGCACGTAGACCCAGGACAGTGTCCAAAGGCCTGTGGCATTGTCCTCTTTTTCTTGTGAATGTCTGATTTATGTGCTGTCAGTGGCAGGAAGCTGCTCAAGTGGTCCACCCAGCACTGCTGTTGCCCCTGTGACAGTTTATTTTTTTTCTCATTGTTTAGCGCTCTATTAGCTTCCGTAGTGAGAGCCGGCCTGACATCCTCACCCCCCGACCCTGGTCCAGAAATGCAGCCTCGTCAAGCACCAAGCGGAGAGATAGCAAGCTGTGGAGTGAGACCTTTGACGTGTGCGTCAATCAGATGCTTACATCCAAAGAAATCAAACGTCAAGAGGTAAGTTCTGGACTCACAGAGTCAGCATGTGTCTGCTGTCAGGTGCTACAGACAAGAGCCAAGCTGAGGTCTGTCCCACAGCCTCCAAGCAATTCTTCATTGCATTTGTAGGACTACAAATGCAATCAGACTTTGTGGGCCAATTTGAGAAACCAGCATCCATCTGGGTAGGTTCGGCCCCCACCTTAGAAAGAAATAGTGAAAATTGGAATTTACAAAGAAGATGAATGAAGAACTGTCCATGTAAGATTCTGGAGTTCACAAAAATAATCACTTCAGTTAACAGCTTAGAGAATATTCTAAAATATGCCATTTATGAAATTTTGATTCAGTCATGTGGCAAACTCCTTTTCTATAGAATGCTGTTAATTTCCTGTATTCTATACACTCTGTATTAACAACCCTACAAACAGTGATACTGTCCTTTATAGAGAGCTTGTAATGTGCCAGTTTGAGCAAAGAACTTCATATGTGCATCTTGTAAGATCCTTGGAATATCTTTTTTTGTGTGAAGAACTTTGACATTGGCAAAAGGGGTACTTGAAAATTCTTTTGGTTTTTGACTTAGTTCTTTTATAGGATTTGTCTTCCAGGATGACTTGCACACAAATGATAGGATTATGTGCAAGGTTATTCATCACAATGTAGGTAAATGATAATGCGTAAAGAGCTTGGAAATCTATTACCAGGGACTGGTTCGAAGTGTCCATACATGGAACAAACACTATGTAACCATAGAAACATAAGAAGTGCCGATGTATTTATGACTAGTGGATAAAATACAGCACAAGATGAGGTATGGGCTACCATTTATATGGAAGAAGCAAAAGTGAATATGTATTTGTTTATAGAACCATCAAATATTTCTGGAGAAGCATATAAGGAACTACTAATGTTGTTGCCTCATGGGAGGGGAGCTAGGTGGCTGGAAGAAGATGAGACGAGAAATTTTCCATCACATACCTGTCCTGTACTATAAATTTTTAACTATGCCAATGTACTGTTATCTAAAAATTAATAAAAACAACATGTATATATGAAAATATTTGGTGAAGAAATATAGTAAAACCTTAATGGGCAGCAAAGTAACATTATGGTTAACATTTTTTTTTCTTTATACTTTTCTGTGGTGTCCCAAATGTCAATAGTGTCCACATGTAAATTGTCCAATCTGATAGTGGAAAGAAAGGGAGGCAGGAAGGACTAGCTCTGCAGATGAGACTATTGATTTACAGGGAGCATAAGATCACCCACCTAGAAAGTTTGAGAGCTGGGATTTGAACCCCCACAGTAGCATTATGCTACCCCCACAAGCACATGACTATGGAGTATTCTGTGTGAAGTTCTATGACTTTCCTCTCCTAGGGGGTCACATATGGTCAGTTAGACAGTAAGATACTTATGTAAGAGAGCACTAATAAAACAGAGATACAAGGAAAGACTACTGTGACAATCCACTTCCTGATTTTGATTCTGCACTAGAGTGATGTAACATTCTGCCCTTAGGGCAGGCTGTAATAAACAGGTACACAGGACCCCTCTACTATTTTTGTAACTTCTTATGTGAGTCCATAGTTATTTCAAAATAAAAGGTTAACTGTAATACAGTACCAGGAGGGAATGACGAGTTGGTTTTACTGGGCCTGTGAAGGGGTGAGGGTCACCATGGAGCTGGCCCCAGCACCATCTTTCCCCACCCACTTTGCCTGAGCACACACTCACTGCCCTGTTCTCTGCCCATCCAGAAATGGAGGGTGTTCGCCAAGCCTGCTCACTTCTTCCCTCTAGTCTGAAAGAATGCAATAATCCCACAAATATGTAGTCTTTTGATAATGTCATGTTATTCATGGATGGAGTTAGAAGGGGTCGTGCTCAGTGAAATAAGCCAGAAGGAAAAAGAAAAATCTTGAATGGTTTCACTTATAGGTGGAATATAGGGTAAGCAAATAAGGAATCAGGAGGGAAAAAAAGCAGTAATAATGAAAACAACAAAATTAGCAGGCAATGGTAAGTCAGAGACATTCTGCAAGGGATGGGGAGGAAAAGGGATCAAAATGGAGAGGTGAGCACAAGAGACTGTGGTGAAAATTCATGGGTGAACCAGTGATGGGAATTTTATGGGGAAAACACAAAGATGCAGAATCTATAAATAAAACAATAAGAAAAAATAATAATCTTAAAGCCATGTTGCTGACAGTTCAACTACCAGATGAGAGTAAGAGATTGTTTTGCCTTTTATACCTCTTAAATTATGATGGTCTCATGCAGCCAAATTAGCAGCAGTATATTTACATGCTCTTACACATGGTTAGCTCCTATAATTTTATTTATTGTATATATAGGGTGGAAGTAATTTAGAATGAATGAACTTTGCCAGACAGAGTGATAAAATAATTGGATTCTTCCCACCTCAAGATAGTGGCTGATAGGAATAAAGCTTTCTGTTGAGCTTCACCTTTTATTGAATGAAAGGACGACAAATTGAGATAGTCAAATTAATAATCCTGCCATGTCCACCACTGAGAACAGACCCAGTCATTTATTATGATTTCTACTCTCAACAGAGATGTGGAATCCATGACTCAAGCCCTACTTACTTTAACTAAAATAGTTCCTCTCATCTGGCTGCATTAAACCTGTGTACCATGAAAGGTGACTTGTTGGATTGGAAATGTAGGTAGAAAACCTCTTCCTCCCACAAAGAGATATGCATGTTTTATAGATGTCTTGCAGGAACCTTTCCTTTGTGGATTTTAGCTGCTAGGTACATTTGTTGCAGGTTAATTTGATGTTTTAAGACTCCTTTAAAAGATTTAAGAAATAAGGAGATTTGGGGCTTTGAGAGCAGCAACCAACACCCTTTGAATATGATTTCATAAATGAAAATACATTACTGACTGTATTTTCTTTTTCCTGGCAGGCAATCTTTGAACTTTCCCAAGGAGAAGAAGACCTGATAGAGGACTTGAAATTAGCAAAAAAGGTAAATCCAAATCCAGCAGACAATTTGAGTCCCTCATATTTTTTTTCCTCTGAGTAATTTCACAACTGTAAGATTGTGCTCTGTGAGCACTTTCTTTATGGCTCAGATAATTGAGAAGCTTCACAACCCTAGCAGTGGAGAAAATGGCTCCAAACAAGAAGACTCCCTGAACCTGGCACATTGAGGTGCTCTCCCCTGCATGTTTTCAATGCACCTCAAAGAACACCTCAATTTAATCAAAGTGTTTGTTATCCTAGAGTCTCACATGCAGAGCCTCCTTAAGCCAGAGTAGAGAAGGTAAGAATGTCTGAAACTGCACCTGAAAGGTGGCTTAGAAATAGTCACTGGAGTCTCACAAGTAAAGCTGTTGAGTGAGGCATGCTAGCTTAAAGATTTTTGATGGAAACATGTTTGTTTTGATCACATAATGCATGGGAAAGAAGAGGAAACCCATGACTTGTACCCATATAGTTGTGACAGCAAGCCTTCCTCAAAAATCTTTCCAGTATAGTGACCCCCCCAAAAGCTAAAATCTAGACTCATCTGATCTTCACAACCTCCTCCAAGAACCAGAAGAGTTAGAAAGATGCCTCCCATCTTTAGGAGTGAACACTTAGCTCAACTTTCTGCTAATATGAAGTCCCATCTGCAGCATTTGTGAACTAATGGCCCCCCAAGTTTTGCTCAGGCATATCCAAGAGAGCAGTTTGTTTTCAGGAATGGAGGAGGAGGAAGATAAAGAGGATATCTCCCTGGTCATATATCCAGATCCTCCTTCCTTCATCAAGATTTCCCAAACCTAAGATGATTTACTGCTATCCTTTTGCTTCTAGTGGACCTAGCTTCCTGGAAACTTTTTTTTTCCAGCCATCCTTTAGGAGCAAACTGAAATCTCAATTCATTCTTTAGTGATATTTATTGCCCAGCAGTTTTTCTCTAAAATCTCCCTTGACCACAGCAGCTTCAATTTTCTTACCCCCAGAGAAGTAATGATTTGATAAATTTGGCTGTCATATGAGATGTCTCCTTGAGCTATTTTTTTTTAAACATTGACTTAAATTTCCATGAGTTTCTCTCATTTTCCCAGTTAGTTTTGTAAAACTCCTTGAGAGCAGGATTGTACCAACTGAATCTGTATTCTGTTATAGTGCCCTGAGAAGTTTCTCATTAAAAAATGGTAAGATTGGCAGAGATTTTCCTCTCTTTACTTGAAATCAATTATAAAGGATGCCAGCCACTTTTTCTTTTCTTAATTTAAAAATGGACTAAGTGAAAAAGAACTGTAACTAATTTTGCATAAAGTGGGAATTGTAAAAAGCTGCAGTATCTTCTATAAAGTTAATTTAAAATATATACAAATCAAATCTCATCTAAATATAGGATTTGTGCCCTTTCCTAGGTGTATGCTATACTAATATTAAAAAAGTCTTAAAAAAAACTGCTTTGACTTATCAGCAATCACAGTGCAAGTCAATGCTGGATTCTCATTTACTCCAGTCACACCCATCTGCTGTTCCTGCAGAGCGCAAGGGCAGTTGCTGGGGAGAACTGAATAGTTTGTTATTGTGTAGGACCTCTCGGTAGCCATTACATTTACTTCCTATGATTTTAAATGTTTGCTTCCCATCTCTTTCCCTTCTGCAGGCCTATCATGACCCCATGCTGAAACTCTCCATAATGACAGAACAAGAATTGAATCAAATTTTTGGAACACTGGACTCTCTAATTCCTCTACATGAAGGTATAATTTTGTTCCTAGATGAGTCGTGACTTGTAGCCTTAATTTGAGCTGTCTTATAACAAGTCATGATTATGTAATCATGTGAGTAACCCAGGAACTTCTTCTAGTTCATATCTGAATGCCTAACAGAATGAGCATTTTTGGTTTTGTTTTTGTTTCCAGAACTCCTTAGTCAGCTTCGAGATGTTCGGAAGCCTGATGGCTCAACTGAATATGTTGGTCCCATCCTTGTTGGCTGGGTAAGAAAAGTTCTCAGATTTTGATTGATGATAAAATTCAGTAATTCAGGTGGAGTTTCATTTTAACTAGACTCCTTTTTATTATTAATTAGTTTCATTTTAGCTAGACTTTCCTTTAAATGACAAGCATTGGTTTCACACCAGAAAATGTTTAAATAGCAAATCCTGGTAAAATGTTTCATTATTTTTAGAGTTCACCCCTTCAAAGCATGAAATAGCTTTATTCTTTTTTTTTTTTTTAAAGATTTATTTATTTGTGCATACAGGACTGGGGTACAGGCCAGAGGCTCAGGGGTGGCGAGAGGCTTCACCAGAGACAGAGTGGGGAGCAGAACAGGCAGATCGACAAAGCACACTGCTGAGGGGAGCAGTAGGCAGGCCAGGAGAGGTCTGCCACGCCATGTGGTCACCTCCGGGGCAGGCGGGAATCGAACTCATGCGGAAGTGGCTTTAGCTTCTCACTGATGTGCTTTAACCCTCTGCACCACCCGCGAGGGCCGAAACAGCTTTTTTCTTATTAAAGATTTACTACATTTAAAGATAACATATCAACAACTGAGATGGAAAAAGGCACAAAATGATGTAAAAATAAACATTATTTAAAAACAGATATCATGACCTTTTGCTATATAAAATAAGTAAAAGTACATATGGAAACTATTACTACATTTAGCAAATATTTAATCCTAAATTACTTTTTAGGAGAGTTGGGTATTATACTAAGCTTTATTCCAATATGACTTATTCATGCTCTTTCCTAACTAAACACAGAATGTCTAAATATATGACCCTGGGACTGAATTTGTGTCTTAGTGGGTTGCATAAGGCATTGTTCATTTGGTCAATGTACTTTAGACAAGATTTGTACTTTGCTTGCCTTAGTCTACACTACTCCCTATTGCCCAGTTTCTGTCTATAAGTGCTGAATGTTCCACCCCAGAATCAAGTGTTTCATTTGTCATGAAGCAGTTAATACAGACTACTTTGATTATTTTTTCCAAGCAGAATTAGGTCTCTCCTTCCTCCTTTCCACGCAATGATCCAGAAAATAAGGCAAGTGCGGCAACGTTAAGTCCTAGAGTCATCTCACTGGAGGGTGTTAATGAAGGTTATAAATAAAACCCTTGTGAGTTCTCCTTATCCAGTTGCATTTGTATTTCAACTGTCCTGAAGCCTCCCAGTACCTAAGCTTTGACTCTTGCCTCTTAACTTGTGCTTCTCAGTTACTTTGATCATCAAGAGACTTCATGATTTAGACAGCTTTAGTTCAGGGTCAATTTTTAGCACTGAGACTGAAATATCCCAGGGGTATTAGAAGGCAAGTAATGTTCTAAGATAAATAATTTAGAAAGTGAGCCTTAATATTTTAGGAGAGATCACTCATCTTGTAATTTGGACTTTAATTTTATTATGAACTGGCGTTAGATGTTTCAACTTCTTAGCCAAAAAAGAAATTTCTCAGTGAGTCAACCAGCTAGAGACAGAGAATGTGTGAGAGACAGGGTCTGTTTTGGTATTTCTTAAATGTCCTGAGCCTATTGCTTTGATGGGAGAAAAAGGTCCAGTGAGGTCACACTCCAGAGTTAGTGTGCTGTCTGCTCTGCTTTTTAGCAAGATGGCAACGAAGAACTACATGGTTTCCTTAGACACTGCATAGAGACTGTCAGTTCATTCCAGAAACAAATATGTAGGCATTTGCCTTGCTATTCTTTTTATTTTTAAATAAATGCCACTTTTATTAGAAATTAATTTGATCTGAGGGTGGCTTTTGCAGTCCTTTTCTGCTCATACCCAAGTGAAGTGTGACTGTGCTGGTCCATTGCTGTCTGGATCCTTAAGGGACCTGCAGCTGAAGAGCAGCCTCAAATTAAACAACTGGTTCATTGTTAGCAAACCTCATGAGAAATGGCCTTTATTTCTCAGGGCTGATGAGCTGTTAAATGTTTTCCCTCTTTTAACTGCAGATGTGTTCTTGCGAGTGGGAACTGTAAACCAAAGAGTACATCTGTTTGAGTTCTGGTATTTTTAACAGAACAAAATAAACATCTTAGTGAGCTTTGAATGAGAAAAGTTAAAGCCTATTTGACCCATGAAAAATTGATTTATTTGCACCTCCCCTCCAAAAAAAGTGAAGAAAGGGGGATAAAAGCCCTCTTAAACAAGTGAGTCTCCCAAATGGGACAGCCCTAACTGATTCTTTTAACCTCAGAAAAAATCAATTACTTTTACTTTGAAGACCTGAAACAGTGAGGTAAGCTTTTTGTTTTTGTTTTTTAGGGAACCACCATGATCACTGAGGATAAGCCTGTCAATGGCTCAAGGACCCTTGTCATAAAGAAACAAAATTTCCCTAGTAAATTCTTTAGGCTAAATGTTTTTCATAAAAAAATACAAGTCCTCCAAGGCAGCAAGTTCTCATGTTAATTTGGATTTTAATTAAATTTTAATTCCAGGTACATGAAAGCAACAAAAACAATAGACTTATTCTATTGCTTTTCACAATGTCAGGAAGATAAAAGAATTTCTTTAAAAAGTAAAGGCCTTTCCCTTAGGAATTCTTGATAGTCTATTTAAGGAGATATTGGGCAGTTCAGGATTATGGAGAGAAAACTTGCTTCAGACTGTATTTGTTTCCAGCTGAGCAAGTACTTTTACTTCTTCCATGTTTTTTCTCAATAAAATATCCTAGAGTGGCCCTCCCTGGTGGCACAGCGCGTTAAAGCACAGCACTAAGAAGCTAAAGCCACTTCCGTATGAGTTCGATTCCCGCCTGCCCCAGAGGTGACCACATGGCGTGGCAGACCTCTCCTGACCCGCCTGCTGCTCCCCTCAGCAGTGTACTTCATCGATCTGCCTGTTCTACTCCCCACTTTGTCTCTGGTGAAGCCTCTTGCCGCCCCTGAGCCTCTGGCCTGTACCCCAGTTCTGTATGCACAAATAAATAAAACTTTAAAAAATATATATTCTAGAAATAAACAATAATAGCCAGTACTTAACTGATTGTTAGCCAGGTGCCAAGCTCTATGCTATACTTTTCATCTACCAGATTTTACTTAAGATAAGGGGATGTTTATATACGATTTTCTAAGTGGAGGAAACCAGGCTTAGAAGGATCATCTCATGAGCAACTGTCCAAGTTAGGCTTTGAATATAATCATCCCTCCTTCTAGAATTTGTCCTCTTAACCAATGCATTGTCACCTCTCACATCTTATAAGGGAGTTTGTATGTTTTGGGAACCCAAATATGTAGAGTCTTCATACCCCATCTAGGTCTGTACAACTGATAGCTTCTTTCTAGCCAGTGAACTAAGCCAGGTAGCTTTCAGGTCATGCTCAGGAAATGAGCATCCTATCAGGTATGAACACAGGATGGCCACCGGATTTGGTTGCTATGGCATTGGAGGTGGCAGGATCAGAGAGCGCAATGGTCCATTGGACAGCAAGCAACAGTGTGGTCAGGGTCCCTTGATAATTTATATCCGATGGTTACTGCTGATTTGTTTCTCCACAATGAAAACACTAGGCATTTTCAGGTCTTTTTAAAAGATGTTGAAGTGGAAATGAGACTACTAGTGCCTGAGGCTCCTTTTAATTAACTCTGAAACTCTAAATTACAAGCAGTGGTTTTACTTCTGGGGGAGTGTTATGTAGAGGTAACAGTTATCATTATTTTAAAATATAAGATTGAGGCAAGAACTTCTGCAACTCCTTTTAACACAAATAGGGGTTTGTTTGTTTTTTAATAACATGTAAGGAAGGTAGCATTTCCAAGGAATATTAAACTAACCAGTGAACTTCTTAAATTTTATTTCTGTACCATCTTTTTTTGTTTCAGTCACTGAGAAAATAATTTCAGTTAGAGTTGTAAAAGAAGCAGCAGAACTTTCATACTTTAACCTATTGTTCAGATGCTGCTGCCACATTTATTTTCAAGCCATGTTCCCAAACCATCAAATATCACCTAACCTGGTAATCCATTAAACATTTGTTTGTTTGCTCCTTTTGACTACAAACATTGACTATATGAGAATGTAAAAATGAAAGCCTTCTGCTGCTGTCTTGTACTGTTTCCCCTTGTAGACCAGGCATTGTGAAGAAGCAAACATAGTGAGGCACTAGCTGTTCCTGTTGCCTTTGTAACTTTCTGGAAGCTGAAAGCTTATGAGCTAGAATGCCAAGTCTGGGATACCTTAGAGAAGAGTGGGAAAGGAAAATTAGCTGTCCTTTTCCGAATATCTGACTTTGTTTGCACAAAGTGACTGATGGTATATGTGAGAGAAGTTGGTGTTTTGCTAGAAGGAAGATAGTAGAATTGAAGTGTTCCAAAGTTTTTAACTTCAGTTGTTCTTTATATAGCATTGTGATGTTAGCTTCTGCCAAGAATCACTCCTGGCCTGTAAAAAAGAATTTAAAAGATTTTTCTAAATGCTTTCTGCATCTAACTTATTACTGATTAAACTTTTGCTTTAACATCTTATGGTTTTTTATCATTAGGCTTCCTTGGAATCAGGTAACCTTAAACTACAGTATAGGTGGGCTTGCATCAGCTGTGCAGAGGGCAAGACAGTGAATTCTACTCCTTACATTCTTTTTGTGCCACCAAGTCTTCTAGATGACTTTTAAATGAATAATCTTAAAAGGTCACTTTTTCCTTAATAATAAGAGACTTTCTTTTTACCAAATACTTATGAAAGTTCAGGAAAATTCTGAACTCTATGCACTTGCATTGATTTCAATTTTTTTTCAAGTTGAAGTTACAATAGGGCTATTAACAATCAAAGAAGTAGGTGTGAGCTAAGTAAAGTACTTGGTGCAAACAAGCAAGCCAGAGCCTAAAAATCTGTAAATTGCCTTCCATTTTGAAGATTCTGTTCTGTCTTTTCCAGCCATGCAGTTAAAGGAATGTTGGCCAGGCCCAGAGACAGCCATTAAGTGTCTGGTCCCAGTGAGTAATGTTAGCTTGTCATTTCAGTCATGTTAATACTTCAACTCTATTTCAATGTTCTTTCATAGCTGCCTTGTCTCAGCTCCTACGATAGCTACTGCAGCAATCAAGTAGCCGCCAAAGCTCTGCTGGACCACAAAAAACAAGATCACCGAGTCCAAGATTTCCTGCAGCGATGTTTAGAATCCCCCTTTAGCCGCAAACTAGACCTCTGGAATTTCCTTGATATTCCAAGAAGCCGTTTGGTAAAATACCCTCTGTTGCTTCGAGAAATTTTGAGGCACACACCAAATGATAATCCAGATCAGCAGCACCTGGAAGAAGCTGTAAGTTTTTTCTTTTCCTCTTTAAATTTCATTCTCTCCCACCCCTACCCCCATAATGGCTAAATGATTGAGAAAATGTTACTGGGACATAGGAATCCTGGGTTCCAGGTTAGACTCTGCCACATTTTGATTTTGCAAGTCACTTATCTCCCTGCCTCAGTTTCTTAACAATGGAACATAATTTGCGTGAGGTGTACACTAAGGTCCATTTGATTCCAAAATGTCTTGATTCTGTATAGGTGGCACTCTAATCTGATAGTTACAGTTGCTGTGAGGGCTAAGATCTCTGTGAAGTTTTGTTTTGTTTTTTAAAGGTTTGCTTGTTTATTTAAGCATTCAAGAACTGGGGTACAGGCCAGAGGTATGGAGTGGGGAGGGGTGGGAGGATTCACCAGAGATAGAGTGGGAAACAGAACAGGCAGACTGAACGAAATACACTGCTGAGGGAGCACTGGGCAAGACAGGAGGGTTTGCTGTGCCGTGTGGATCACCTCCTTGGCCAGGGATAGAACTTGTGCTGCAGTGGCTGCAGATAACTTCATAGTGCTGTGCTTTAACCCCTTGCACCACAAGAGAGGCCCCCCCCCCCGTGGAGATTTTAAATTGAATATCTTTGTTTAGTACCAAGTGGGAATTACCTTTGAGAAAAGCAAAATCCTTTTGTGAAGTTGGAACCCATTTAGGGATCATCTACCCTAGCTCCCAATTGCAGTGTGGGTCTAGTTGATCTTCTCTAGTTGTTTATTGAGTATGAAGAAGTATTGATTCGTCCCTGACAGCAAAAGATCAGAGAAAATAGGTCCTTATCACAAATATTGTAAGTGATGAATCTTCTGCCCAGAGAACTCAGTTCCAATTGGGGTGCTTAGCACGACACACAGAAAAGATGGCAGGTCAGGAGGAATAAATAGACTGATCCAAATGAAAAAATGAAAAGATGAAAAAATGCAGGACCAGTCATGCCTGGAAATGCCATGGTTAGTCTGACTGGTTCTGAGAATACTCTAAAGAGGCAGCGGGAGAGAAGGCAGAGGATAGGAATTCAGATCTGCTTATGGAAGGTTTTAAATATCCATTCGAGACATTTTTTCTTTGTTGTGTGCTTTTGTTATCTGTTTTCTGAGCTGAGATTCATATCCCAGTTGCATCACTGACAAGCTTTGTAACCATGGGCCTGTTACTGTCCTTGTCTGTAAGGACAGGAGACAGGGGAGAAACAGACTAAGGCCAGGAGGCAATTGGGGAGAGTGCTGCGTGGCCCTTGGAAACCTGCCCAGGGAGGTGACAGCGCACATGGAGGCTGAAAGGCCAGTTAAAGGGCTCATTCCCTGGCTAGAACTGGGACGGTAATAGAAGGAACATGTGCATAGATGATTTAAAAATTGGAAGGCTTGAACTTCTGAGCAAGCTTCCTATCACCTCCCAGAGGTTGTGTTTTGCTTTTTAATAATAAGCAGCAAAATACATTAATATCTGAGATTTATAGTCTATTACTGAATCAGCTTTATGTGATTGCCTTACAGGTTATGTATCTCATTTAATCCTCACGATAGCCTAGGTAATAGCTCTTCTTGTTAGGACTGTTTTCCAAATTAAGCTAAGAAGTGCCAAATAATTTGCCCATGTCTAGAGCCAGCAAGTGATGGAGTTGATGTCTGAATTGTATCGGTGTGGATTGTGAATGCTGTGCCTTTGCTACTTCTTTAAGATGTGATAATATGAAGCTAAAAAGTGGGCCATTTATTTGGGCCCCTGTTGCAATCTGACCTCCAGGGCTGGTGGAGAGGCTCACTGTTGCAGAGCTGAGCCAGGTGCCCATGGGTAAGGATCCAAAGGAATGAGGGCTGACTCCTGATTCAAGAGATGTTGGAAGTGTCTGGCATACACAGACCAGGCCCCCAATGCAGCACCGGGTGGAGGATGCAGGCACCAGGGAAGAGGCCCATTTTACTTCATCAAGTCTGTTTTTTATTACTGGGAAGACTGCAATAGGGTTGTCTCCTCTCCATATTTCATCTGAACAAGTGTGTGGTCTGCAGGAATGAAAACAGGGAGCTCCAGCTAGTCTAAATAATCACTTTTTTTGAAGCGCATGAGCCTGCTCTGGGTTTTATAGTAAAGATTTCTTCTTTTTAAAGTGCAGCATGAACAAATACTGCTTTGTTTAAATAGCTCAGAGAGCTAGCTTGAATTTAAAAACAGATAAGAAAGTAACTACAACATTAAAAATGTACCATTTTCCCTAAGTGCATAGGGTATGATGCCATTTTCAAAGTTCCATTTTCACCTAGTATTTAGACATTTTTGTGTGTGAATTATGTTATACCTGCATTTGAAATTGTCTGCAAAAGGAAATATTCTAGACACTCATTTACACAATGTCAGCAAAGCAATTTCTCTCCTTCTTTTCGAAATTTTTTTAGTGTTATCCTAGATGAGGAGAAATGTTTATCTCTAGACTGTTGGGTGTTTTGTAAATGTTTCATAAACATAAAACCCATACTACAAATTTAGTTTGACTTTGACCTTCCTTGAAAAATGTGTTATAAAAAGAGAGGGGAAAAAATCAGAGAACTCTAAATAAATTACCTCTCCACCAAGCATTCAATTCTAGGACTCAGTCTAAAGAAAGGGCTTGCTTTTAAAGCAATACCTAAGCGTTCACATCTTTATTGGAATTTCTCCATAGTATCTTGGAGGATTTACAGTTTTCCCCAAAAGAAAACTTTTTCAGATAGGACTTCGGATAGTTAGTTATTCCATAGAATCTGGAATTAAAATGTTGAGTATTTTTAATTCCAAGAATTGTTTCAGACAGAAAAATATCTTTTAGACCATCCCTTTTCTCTGCCTACCACCCTCCCCCAACTCCTTAAAAAAATAGCAGCAACAACAGAAAAACCTCTGCAATCAATGGGAAGAATAGGCATGCTTTTGATGCAACAGGGAAAGCTGCTGTGCTTGGTTCATGTTAGCAGCCAACAAATAGATGATATTACCACATGAGGGAAGAGACAGACAGGGCTTTCAGTGACCACTTTGAGGATGACGATTCTAGCATGTGTGGGCTTAAGCCTTGTCCTGTTACCAGCTGTATCTCATCATCTCCTTTTACCAGTTGTTTCCTTTAGGTTTGAACCCTGATGAGAAATACAATAAATTCAAATGTACAACTACAGTAACTGTTATTGGCAACCTGTTACATGTGACTTTTTCTCCCTGAAAGTCTACAAAATAAACTCTTAGAACCAGTGCAGAGAGAGTGGCATACAGACAGCCATAAATAAAAATATTTTAACAAATGAAAGCAGACCAAGGCTTACTGTAGAAATGTACATGCAGGCTGTGGAATAACAACGGTTGTTTACATTGTTTTGGCACTCTCTATATTTTTCCAAATACCAGAGAAAGCCACAGCATTTGAAAACTGCCCTGGGGATCAGGGTGGCATTTAGGTTTATTAATCTCATGTGATACACCGGCTGTCCAAGTCCTGAATTAAATTAGGAAGTAAACACATCTTTATGCCTATCATGCATCTTTCTTTCTGTTTCCTGGATAGCTGCAGTGCTAGTTGATTCAAGCTACCCAAATTCACCTAGTAATAACTAACTGATAAATTGAGTCACAACATCCAATGCTACAGTTTTTATAAGCAAGAAAAAGGTATGAATTCTACTATTAGAAGTGTAGTAAGTTAAAAGGGCAGATAGCTATAAAACAATTGCCCAGATACTCAGATACCTCTCCTATACTTTTCAGCTTTTTCAGAGCTGTAAAAGAATTCCAGCATCCAGTCTGACACTGAACACATTCTCAGCATGTGTTAGTTGAATTAATTTGGAGGATGAGCCACAGCTTTTTATTGTTGTTATTGTTTTTCTGCACCCATTATTTGGTTCCCCTACATTCCTCTTATAAGTGAAACCATCATTATATTTTGATGAAATATTTGTTTGTTTGTTTTTAGACAGTAAATAATCAGTCATGTTTAAAAACCAACAGGGGAGGAAAACAAATATACTAATGTTCTATTTATCACTTGATATGTGTCAATAACATTTAAATTAATTTCACAAGATTTATATTCAGTATTAGATTGACATCAAAGGTCAAAATAGCCCTTTTCTAACACAAAAAGCCTGTATTTTTAAAAAAATAATGTGGGCTTTTTAAGTATCAAAGTAGTGTTTGGGAAGTAGTAAAAGAATTAGTAAACGAAATTTGAAACTCTTAATATCTACAAAAATGTACAGATTATGCATCTGTCCACAGAATAGAGTCACCAGACTTCAATTCAAACCTGTAAGATCTGTCAAATTTGTGTGGAAATGTAAAAGCTATAACTGGGTAGAAGTTTTTAGTCAGCTGCTTTGGGCAGAAAGTATTATTCACTGGCATGTGAAAAATAATCACAATTTTAGAGAGAATTACTACCACTTTAACGTATTACATGATCTGGTAGCTTCCTGCTGAGTTAAGGCCTCTTGCTTCTCAGAATTTGGTTTTTCTATTAAGCAAATGTGACCAAAAAGAGGCCTTATTAATATTTGTCATCTGTTGAGTTCTTTTCAGTTAACATTGCCACATTGGTCTTTTCACAAGTAGGAGACAGATTATTCTGCTGAGGAAGTTATCACTTTGACTTTGATTGGGATCTTTGTGCTTTTGCTCAATGAATTTCTAGTTTCCTTGTTTTCCAGCATTTTCTGGTTTTTAGACCCTATTATGTGATAAGATAGCAACCCATCAGAATAAATGTCGCTTGATCCTATCTCTGCTGCTGTTTTATTTTGCTTCATTTTCTATTAACACTACCCACCATTGCTTTGAAACCTTTCTACCCCTAATTTATTTATATGTGCTATAGGCAAGGGCATGAGTGTACGTAGATAAACTGTTCCCATTATTACTCCTGTCTTTTCTTTCCATTCCTAATCCTCTGTCCTTTATAAGCCATTTATGCTTTGTCATTAAAGCAGTAGCCAAACCATTTATTCTCACCCAATTCAAAAGATTAGATTGGATATATAGACACCTTAGACTTCATTTAAAATCTCTTTTCTTGGCTACATTCTGCTTTGTTTTCCCTCCTTACCAAAGTTTTTATACGCTTATGTTTTCAACACTGTAAACATGGTTTAAAAAAAAATGTACAGCATGGAGCTCAGTAGTTTTCAGCCCTACACATCAAAGGCTGTGTTATTGTCTCTTCCTCGCATATAAAATTATGTATCAACATGACTTTTATACATACTACATATATTTGCATATGTGTACAAAAAGAAGCAGTATTGTAAAAACAGTTTTTTCCTTTTCCAAAGCAGAAACTTCAATAACACTCTCTTAGAATTAGATCCAAATGCATCTTGGTGACTTTCTAGGTTGAGCCCCTGGTACTTGGTGAGTGTTTTGCTTACTTTCCCCATACTTTTTCTTTGTTTCCATAGATAAACATCATTCAGGGAATTGTGGCAGAAATCAACACCAAGACAGGAGAATCTGAATGCCGCTATTATAAAGAGCGACTTCTTTACTTGGAAGAAGGCCAGAAAGACTCCCTGATTGACAACTCGAGAGTACTGTGTTGTCATGGTGAACTAAAGAACAACCGGGGTGTGGTAAGTGATTACTTATCTTCAAGGGTCTTATTCTGGGCCTCCCCTAACACTTAATCCATTTGATTCTGTGTCTCTTGTAACTATATCTTCCCTATCCAGGATGAAAATTCCATTTACAGTGTCTTGTGTGTCAGTGTCCCATATGTATACAACTATATCCATAATGATATACACAATTATATACATACAATACTAATTCTAAAGCATATATAATAAACATTTATAAAAATAAATAAAATTATTTAAAAAGAGAAAAAACAAAAGCATAAAACAATTTAGAAATAAAGAACATAAAAGAAGGTAATATAAAAAAACAGAAAAGGAAAAAGAATCAAAAGCAAATAAACATCTATTTTAGTTTCTATGTGACATATAAATTCAGATATATATTTAGAGATAATTTTGAAAAATAATACAGGGTACTAACTTTTTATTTCATTTGCTCATGACTTTCAGAGGCAAATATAGATTAACATCTGTCTCCTACCACTGATATCAGAAAACAAAAGATGATTTTATTAAAATTTTTTTGTTTGTATGTATACATTTTTTATGTCATTTGACATCATTGCTCATTTTTATACAATGTATGTTTCTGTGCTTTCTCCTTTTAAGTGTATTCTCCTTAAAATTCCCATTACCAGTTCACAAGTGAACCATCACCATAGTCCCTTGTGCTTTTCTCTCCCCTGTTTTGATTCCTTTTTCTCTCCCTCCCTTGAAAAATGTTTCTGATTTATGGTTATCTGCTAAATTGTGTGGGTTTTTTTTTTTTTAATTTGTGGTTGTTCCTCATTTATTTGGTCACCCTATATTCCTCCTATAAGTGAAACCATTTGACAGCATTCTTTTTTCCTTCTTGCTTATTTCACTGAGCATAATCCCTTCCAGCTCCATCCACATTGGTGTGAATAGCATGAGTTTTATTTTTGATTGCTGAATAGTATTACATTGTGTATATATACCATATCTTCTTGATTCAGTCATCTATTTTTAGCCATTTGGGTTGTTTTTATATCTTACCTATTGGTAATAATGCTGCAATAAACATAGGGATGCAGGTATCTTTTTGAATTAATAAGTTTGTGTCTTTTGAGAGTAGAATTTCTGGGTCATATGGTAGCTCTATTTTTGGTAATCTGAGGAACCAAAATCTTTCCATAGTGGTTGGACCAATTTGCATTCCTACCAGCAGGATAGGAGAGTTCAAAAGGTGATTTCAAAAAGATGACCCTCTCCTGAAAAAAATGCCTTTACCCTGATTATTTAGCCATTTATTTATCTGTTTAAAGGCACTTTAAATCTCTTTATAAACAAAATCTCCTCAAACTACCCCCCTCATGTAGAATCATCATAATTTGTTTCTACCAGCCAATATTTGGTTGAACTTCAGTTTTTCTAGGAATCTGTACATATGTGTATTAGGTAAAGGATAGGGGACCCACAAGATTCTTTCCAAACAAAAATTATCTGATAATAGTGAATATTCTTACCTTGCCCCAAATCAAGATCCCTATGTGAATACCTATCCCTGTTCTCTTGGTCTCCTTTTTGAGCCCTTGGGTTGACATCCATGAGAAAACTGGGACCCAGCTATAAAATTCTGACTTTTTCCACTTCAATCCTAAACATTTCCAAACTGCAAGAATAGACTGGCATTTGGATTTGAATGGACTCAATTTAGCCTGCTTTACCAGCTGCTTTCATGATGAGGTTTGAGACAAGCCTTTATTTTTTAATTTGTGTGTGTGTGTGTACAACACACATATCAGTTAAGCGCTACCTCTCTAGAGAACTGAAATTCCGATAAACTTAATTGAGGAGGACAACTTCTTGGATCATCTTCCTTTGAATCTATAGCAGCATGCATTGTTTTCCTACAGAGAGGGCAGTGTTCTGACTTTGGAGTGGCTGGATGAATTTAATAATTAACTATGGTTGAAGGAACAAGTGTTCTGGGTTTTGATAACAGATTAATAGTAGACCTTATATACCATTCTCAACCTTTATAGCTAATTTTTCATTTTAATCTCTTAGAATTTTATCAGGTAATATAAAACAAAGCCTGGGCAAATAGAGTTTTCACCTCCCCTTCATTATCTTCTTCATTCTGCTCCCCTTTCTCACTTTTTTTATCAGAGCTGGAATTTGTGTGTGTCTGGACACAAGTTGTGACATGCAGTTTAAATAGTACCCCTGGAGTTGGTCACCCTGTTTGCACATCTGTCTGCAGAAAGGCTTTCTCTAGTAGGGCCCTAAGAAGGCACTCTTGTGGAATAAAGTTGGATGTGGAAATGCCTCCAATCTGCCCAATTTCTATTATCCTTAAGGTAGATTTGAATCTGGAAATTCATAATCCAGAATGAACCTCTTTCCCACAGCAATCACTAATCAGCTACTGGTTAGATTATTGCTTAGAGAAATCCTATGGATTCTTCTCTTTCAGAAACTACATGTTTTTCTGTTCCAAGAAGTGCTTGTGATCACACGAGCAGTCACCCACAATGAGCAGCTCTGCTACCAGTTGTACCGGCAGCCGATTCCTGTGAAGGACCTCCTACTGGAAGACCTGCAGGATGGAGAAGTGAGGCTGGGAGGCTCCCTACGTGGGGCATTCAGCAACAATGAGAGAAGTATGAATGGCTGTCCATTTTGACCTGTTGAATGTCTTTGGTCATGGTGGGCATACTGACTGATAAAATGAGAAGAATTAGACTTTGGAGCCAAACAGCATTTCAGTGCTGTCTTATCATTTACTGATTACATAACCTTGTTCAATTTTTATAAACCTCCGTTAACCCATCTGCAAATGGGATACATACAAGTATAATTTCATGGGATTGTTTTGACAATTAAATAAGAAGTTGCTCCTAACTGGGTGCTTCTTAAGCTTCCTTTCTCTGTCTCCTTCCAATGGATAAAAGGAAGCTCAGTATCAGATATGCCCAGCTGCATAATGGTGATTAACAGACTTGTTTCTAAAGAGACATAAGAGTAGTAGTCTGAGTTGAGGATCCCTTAGTAATTACTTAGATGAGCTTCTCTAAAGGAATCAACCAAAAGAAGTCAAGATAACAATGTCTATCATGTATTTTTTCTGTGTCAGGTACTGGTCAAAGTAATTAATATGTCCCAGCTCTTATCTACTCATCGGTCTTTCCACCCTAGTGGTGGTGGTAGTAGTAGTAGCAATAGTAGTAGTAATAGTAGTAGTAGTAACACAATTCTTAAATACTTACCATATACCGTATATTATAGAAGCACTTACCTGTATTATAACATTTGTCCCTAATAATAACTGTACATAGAAGGATCTCCCATTTTACAAATAATGAAATTGCAACATAAGGAGGTAGGCACTTGTCCAGAAGAGTGGCCCTTGAATTTAGCAGAAGTGGTGGTTTCCAGCCTGTTGATCATAAGGATATTAGAGCAAAGGGGTTGAAAACAGATGCTTCTGTGAACAGAGCATTGCAAGTGGCATGCAGGGCCTATTAAGTGCCATTTGATGATGTTGTTACTACCTTCATTAAAATGTCTCCCTTATTGTACACTATCATTTTTTCCGCATGTAGCACATGTGGTTCTTGTTGAGGTAATTAAAATGTCATTTCATTTTTAAATGAAACTGATTTTGTAATAACTGTGTCTTTATGTACCTTCTCAATCATTTGATATTAAATATACATTGGTACTACTATCGGGTGGGGCATGGGAATGTTTTGATGTTATAAAAATCTTAAATTGACAACGCTCTAACTTTGGGCAGTTGTTGAATGTATAGATTAACAGGTCCACCTTAGACCTGTGGAATCCAAATCTCTAAAACTGGGACCTATTTTTCATAAGCTTCCTGGGGGACTTTCAGATCCAGCCAAGATTGGTAACCACTATTCGTGCCCCTAAAAACATTTAGTTGTTCCAAACTAATATCCATTTGCCAGCTCTGAGGGCAGCTAGAGCTAGATTCCTCTGGTTGGTTAATGGTATATACATATACACACACATACATACATACATACATACATACATACATACATACATACATGCATGCATGCATACATGCATACATACATATATATGTGCTGAGCAGTGTCCTGGATCTATGGGATACCTTTTGTAATCAATTAGTGATGTCTGCCAGAGGTCCTCAGAGTTAGTATCAACACATGCTATCATTGGCCTACAGAAATACCAGTCTAATGACTTTTTTTCATGTGTTTTTCATTTCTAGTTAAAAACTTCTTCAGAGTAAGTTTCAAAAGTGGATCCCAAAGTCAGACCCACTCACTACAAGCCAATGACACCTTCAACAAACAGCAGTGGCTCAATTGTATTCGTCAAGCCAAAGAAACGATTCTGTGTGCTTCCGGGCAGGTTGGGGGGCTTGACTCCGAGGGACCATTCCTAAATCCCACCACCGAAATCAGGGAGCCACAGGGAGAAACAAAACTGGAGCAGATGGACCAATCTGACAGTGAGTCAGACTGTAGTATGGACACGAGTGAGGTCAGCCTTGACTGTGAGCGCATGGAACAGACAGATTCTTCCTGTGGGAACAGTAGGCACATTGAAAGCAATGTCTGACAGAAGCCTGCATACTTCCTGGAAGTAGTCTTGTGTCTTACCTGTACAGTATTTTGCATTCCACATATGGAACGGTTTGGAGAAGCACTTTTTAATACTTTTGTGACCATGTTGAGCTAGTCTCTTGTATCTGTACCTTTGTCCCTCGTACTGTAACTGCCAGTCTGTCTATGAGCTGGAATATGTGGCAACCATTAACCTGTGTTGTAGTCACAAATGTCTGAGTGGATGGAGAGTTAGTTGAACAACTTACTTTCAATTGTCCTGCTGGATTTTAAAAAGTCAAAAGAAAAAGACTCTCCACTACTGTTTCATGTAGATTGCTGGAAAAGTCCTTCTTCAGTGCTTTTCTAGCTCTTTGACATGGTAACTGAAGGCTTGGAAATTAGAGGGCCTTGCAAACAAGACATGAAGGAAGTCACTTGTGTATTTAATAGCACTTAAGGAGAACCAGGAAAGATCCATGCATGGCGTGAACTTGTTTCAATGTTATCCAACTAGAAAGCTTGAAAACATCCTGGGGATTCTGGAGGCTTAATTCTGCAGAGGAAGAAGCTCTGTCTTGACCTTGCAGCTTCATCCAGTGCAAATTGATGCAATAGTCTATTTGGACATGAAAGGACCAGCACAAAAGCAGCTGCCAGCTCTGAATCTTGAACTTAAATGTGCATCACATCAAAAGGTCTCTGTCATAGTTGCTGGCTTGCCTTTGAAAGCCTGACTAGCCTAAAACATCAGACTAGAATTCCATGAGCTGGGAAAATTACACAGGATAACAAGAGGGCCCCACGTTCATTGTTTCACCTCTCTGCGCCTACTTATTTTCTAGAGCATAAGTGAAGAGCTGAGGAAAGGTGATTGACTGAGTCAGTGACTATTTACAGAAACGTGAGAAGAAGAATTTGGAAGAAGTGCAGCATCATGACTTTATGTGGGAAAGATTAAAAGAAAAAAGTAAAGGCCAGTGCCTCTAGGGAAGGCCAGAGTCTTGCATTTTCCTGCTCTGTTTTTGGGGTAACCAGTTTGTGGCCTCCGATTCCTTGCTGATCAGAATCATAATCACAGTTCTCCAGAGGCCAATTTACTTAACCCTGTGTTTAATTAGGATCAGGTAGCCAAACTAGTAACCTCTCTCCAGTCTGGACTTACATGCAGGATGGGTTGCAGACCTTAGAAGACAAATTAACCGAATACACAGAAAAGCTCCCTGTGAGTGTAAATATTAAAATGACCTGTGCAACATTATACCACACCAGCACTAGTTGTAATGATTCTAAATTATTGCCAAAAAGTTTTTTTTTAATCTTTTGTGTCTTTCAAGTTTACAAAAAGAAAAGCAGTAAATACTATGTTTTCATTTTATTATGTACATCAACTATGTGTATTCAGAGAAGCTGTGTGACAAGATTTATCAATATAAAAACAAGCTATATTATTTTTCAAAAACAAAAAATATTGTCAATTTTACCCTGTAAAACATATTTCTGTATTTATAGATTTTAAATATGGTGAATTTTTTTTCTATTACAAGTTTATTTAAAACTACTTTGTTTCTGAAGTTGTTGCTGATTAATGAAGAAGAATTTGGAAGAAGTGCTACAGATAAAAGGAGAAGAAAGCCAAGAACCATTTTTTGATGGTAGAACAGTGAACAGTTCTTTGTAGGAGTCATCTGCTACTTTGGCCAGTGTGTCAAGGAAAGAGGTTTGTTAAGTGTTGACCTCTGGGAAGAAAGCCATTGGCTATTTTGAAGAAATGAGTGTTTTTTTGTATAATGGCCTTAAACTTTTCTGGAAGCATTTCAAATAAATTACATTAAAATGTTATCTTTTCCGTGTACAGTTTTTGCCCTACAAATGTCCAATTTCAACTATCTTCCTGGAGGATCCTTTTCTAAGTTTGCTTGTTGTACCTAAAAACACCCTAAAATAAGGTAAGGGTTGAAATAAATGCTTTATTACCTCTCAAGGCTTTTGCAGAAATCATATTTCTAGGGTCTATTTTTTAATCAAGTGTACTCTATACTCAGTCATATATTCATTTATTTTTAAGCATTCATATTTTGAATCCATATGAAGTATGAAGTCAGTGGTAAGTCTTAAGTGTATAGGAAAACAGCATTAAACCCCACTGTCAGTATACGTAACTGTTGGTCAGCTGGAGGCTAAATGATAAAAGGCAAATTTCACTTTGGAACTCTTAGTGGAATTTAAGTTCATTTTCTTTGATTAATGATTAGTTTTATTCTCCCAAAGAGTAGGTTAAATAACTTAAGTAATCGGTGGTCAGTTCTTAGTAGCATGTTGGCCCAATAAGGCTAGTAGTCTCATCTTTATAATAAACTTTTACTGTTATTTTAGCACAGTGTTAATTACCAGATTAGTGACAATATTCACATAAACAAATGTAGGTCCAAATGTTTTCAAATCAAGTGAACATTAACTTCTTGTTCTCTAGCATCTTTCTTTCATTTTCTTCCTTCCTTCATGCCTCTGTGGTTATTCCCTTCATTTTCTACTCTGATAAATGTGCTGACTTTGATACTGGAGGATATATTTCTAGTCATCATCTAGAGAATGAATTACTGACATTTTGTGGGTTAGTACAACTGCTGAGGGCTAAATGGTTTTCTTTAGCCTATTTTCAAGATGTTATTTTACACACCACTGTGTGTAATCCTAACATGTAAATGAAAAGTCATAAGCAAAGAAAAGAGCCAGAACTAGCAATTTTGTGCAAAATTAGAGTGTGGTTTCAGCTTCAGGGTTGTGGTCACCACCACTGACTGCTTTAGTTTCCATTCCTAGCACAGCTGTAGCTGCTAAGAATGCAAAACTCTACAGTAATACTGTTCTAACAAAGTCTGGTTAGCGGAAACTGCAATCCACTGCCTTCATGAAACTGTTCAACTTTCCCGCTACATTCTGCTCATGTCTACCTATTACTACTTCTCCAAAAGCCTGAGGATTCTGAGAGATTTGATGAAGAGAACAACTGACCATGCAATTTCACTTGGATTGTTTCTCCTGCCTGGCTCTCCTCAGCATTTTAGAAAAAGCCACTGAACCCTATTCTCATTGATGCTGATGATTCATCTAATTCATACAACATTGTTTATTGATAGAGTTCTAGAACTACAATATTGAAAGGCAATTTGAAGGAGACTCAAGCCCAAACTCACTCACCAGAAGGAATCAAAAGGTCATGAAAACTTAAAATTTTACCCACATGAACACAATGAGAAAAGGAGACTGCCTCACTACACCTAGAAGGTCCTGATGCAAAGGAATTTACAAAACAGTCACTGCTTCTTGCAGGCTTAGTTGACACTTCAATCAGCAATAGAGACCTACCCAGAGAAGCCACTCACCAACTGACCTTGGAGAGTAGCACAGAATTAGGATCTATCCTCTTTGCCTTTGAGAGCTGATCATTTCACCCAGGAAACTGGACATTCGTTCTGAACTACTTAACTGCTTACACATACATGTTCATGATCATACCACTAAATACTAATGAACTCCTCTCTCATCTGTGAAAAGTTTGAAAAATGTCTTCCTGCAGGTGTTCTGTTCAGTATATCTATCTGAAATGAGGACACTGTGCACCCTGAGGCTACTTGAAAAGTGAGCTAGGTGAGATCACTTTGGAAACTATTAAGAACTATTGTTATTTCATAATCACTTTTAAATTTGCACATGGTGTTAGGACATTTCTCAAAATGATGGCCTTTGGTCATTCAGCACACGGGTTAAAGGGGTTTTCTCTTCACACAGTACTACTGTGAAAAAAATCCAAAGAATCTGGATTTTTTTCCCCCTATGGGATTTCCCCCCGCCCCCTTTGGCATTTTCCCCCACAATTTTTTTTGTTTTAATCTTTCAGGCACTCCAGAAGAGAAAATCTGAACCTCCAGGATTTAGACCATTACTTCCTGGATTAGTTTCCATATATTCTTATTGTTTTTGTTTTTTTTTTAAAGATTTATTTATTTGTGCATACAGAACTGGGGTACAGGCCAGAGGCTCAGAGGGGCGGCGAGAGGCTTTACCAGAGACAGAGTGGGGAGCAGAACAGGAAGATCCACCAAGTACACTGCTGAGGGGAGCAGCGGGCGGGTCAGGAGAGGTCTGCCACGCCATGTGGTCACCTCCGGGGCAGGCGGGAATCGAACTCATGCGGAAGCGGCTTTAGATTCTCAGTGCTATGCTTTAACCCGCTGCGCCACCAGGGAGGGCCCTATATTCTTATTGTTTTATCCCTGCTTTTTAAAAAAAAAAAAACTGGGGTACAGGCCAGAGGTGCAGGGTCAATGAGGATTCACCAGAGACAGAATGGGGAGCAGAACAGGCAGATCAATGAAGTAAACTGCTGAGGGGAGCAGCGGATGGGTCAGGAGAGGTCTGCTGCACCATGTGGATCACCTCCGGGGTGGGGATGGAACTCACGCTGAAGTGGCTTTAGCTTCCTAGTGCTGTGCTTTAACCCCTGCACCACCAGGGAGGGACCTCCTCTTTATCCCTGCTTTTACTATTATTTGTTTTCTGCCAGAGAGATTTCCTTACCCTGATAGTGAAGACAGCTCCTCTAAGTTTGGGTTATAATAGATGTGTTGAATTTTTCTTCTTGTGTTGTTCATTTATCTGAAGATAACTGTAACCTTATTGCTGGTGTTGTGCCCCAGATCTTCAGTTACTGCTCCACACCCACTGCCCCTTCCACATATGTGCCTGAGTGATTTGTATGTACTTAATGGGCTCTCATGTTGCAGTTTCTAGTGTTTGGTTAAAGGGGAATCTTCACATCTGATCAGTGAGAAAGAGGAATATTGAAATGTTTATTCCCCAGCTTCCTTCTTGAAGAATGACCTTGAGCTTGCTGCCTGTCTTGACATGAAGTTACAGCTCTTTTCAAGAAGATCCTATCTGAGTTCAGGTAACCCTTCTAGTGTACCATGCTAGCAACCCTACTAATGCCAGGATATTGCCTTGTCCTAGGCCCCTACCCACAATTTTGTATAAAGATCCTTATTAAACCCTCTCTGAAATAATCTTAGAATATGTTGTTGAGCCTGTTGAGTTTCTGATAGATTCTGGTGCTGACATGATGCACATGATCCATATATGCCATTGGCATCACCACCATCGTCCTGCCATTCTACCATTTGCTTTCTGTTTTCATATGTTGCTGATCAAGAACACAAAGATCTCTTGGAATCATCACAGATGGATTTTGTATTTCCTTTGTTGTTACTGTGATGGATTATTTTCTGAGAAGAGACATGAAAATATCTTCTAAAAACAAACACAAAATGAAGACTTTTTCAGGTGTACAAAAGCTGAAAGAGTTATTACCAGAAAGCTTATACTACAAGATCTATGACTCCAGATGAGAATATAGATCCCCACAATAGAATGAAGAGTATTATTAAACAATTATGTAGAAAAATAGGAAAGACCTTTTTATTAAATATATTTAAATGTATTACTTACATATTATTAAGTAATTGAATAGTAATAAAAATAATAACTGAAACAACCAAGAAAAAAAGATGGCATATAGGAAAATATGGTTTTGAAGTCATTGGACATCAGACAATGAAAGACAGTGACAGTGAGAGGAGAAAAATCGAGATGAGGCCTGTTACCGCTTCAGCTTATGGCACTGAAAGCATTTTTAGGCAGTTGTGCAGAGAGGGAAAATGCTGACTGAGTTCAATAAACTTGCTGCATGAAGGAGAGGAGAAAATATTAAAAAAAAAAATTGGGCTCATATTTGACACAAATACTAGATTGAGCAGACAAATGTGTTAAAACAGTTATTATAACTGTTTAATGTTAAGTAGAGAAATGAAAGACAAAGGCTCCAGAGCTCAAATCTAACTTCTAGAGTTGAAAACTACTATGTGTGAGATGAAAAATACATTGGGTGGGGTTAAAGACTGATTAGACATTGCAGAAGAAAAGAAGGGCCATAAAACAAAGCAATATAAACTAATCAAATTTAAATATGGAGAAGGGAATTTTGAAAAGATGAAATTCTTTGAGCCATGGGACAACTTTAAGTACCCTGATATGTGTATAGCTGGAGTTGCTAAAGGAATGGGGAGCAGAGGAGACAGAAGAAATATCTGCAACGGTTCATGAATATTTTCCACAAACTTCATGAACACTGTGTACTCATAGATTCAAGAAGCTAGACACAGAATAAAGCAAGACCAGGGCATATTTGTTCAAAACCAGTGGTAAAGAGAATATTCTTAAAAATGGCCAGAGGATAAGACATGTTACATACTAAGTGACAAATATGACTAAGATTTCCACTGGAAACGAGAGTGAACAAAAATTTTAAATACCAAAAGAAAAATAACTGAACCCAGAGAAACTTATTTCTAAAGCAAAGTTAAATTATTTTTAAACAAAAAATCTGAACAAATTCATTACCAAGGAGCAGCTCTACAAGAAGTATTAAAAGAAATACATAAGGCAGAAGGGAAATTATAACAAGTAGTTGATTGAATAGCCAAAAAGAAAAAGTCAATATAAATGATCAAACTTAAAAATAGAAAAAAAGTGGGGAGCAAGGGAAGGACATGTGATCATTTCAGAAAATGATGCAGAAAAAAAGCATTTGAAAAAATCGAATAGTTGTTCCTGATTTTAAAACAAAATTACAGGAAATTTGGAATATAAAACAATTTATTCTGCCAGATACATTACATATCTGTTACATTATTATGGCTAACATTCTAAAGTTGAAAGACTGAATGTTTCCCCCAGCCATAAGGACAAGAAAAGGATATTCGCTTCTCAACTTGTATTCAGCATTGTATTAGAAGTCCTTACCAGTGCAATAAGACTTTAAAGATAAATAGCATCTCAATTGAAAGGGAAGAAGGTCAACTGTCTTTATTCCTGATAATTTGATCATCTATGTAGCAAATCTTACAAAACACAAGCTCTCCTTGGTGGTGCAAAGGGTTAAGACTGCAAGCAGGCTGTAGTCACTTCAGTACGAGTTCATCCTGGGCCCCAGAGGTGATCCACATGCATGGCAGATTTCTCCTGTCTTGCCTGCTGCTCCCCTCAGCAGTATGCGTTGTTGATCTGCCTATGCTACTCCCCACTCTGTCTCTGGTGAATCTTCTCAACGCCCCTGCACCTCTGGCCTATACCCCAGTTCTGTATGCATAAACAAAATAAATCTTTAAAAAAAATTTTTTTTACAAAACTACTAAAACTATTTAACAAAAGATTACAAGATAAAAAATACAAAAATAATTTCTCTATGACAGCAGTGAAGCATGAGAAAAAAGAAATGTAAGAGACCAAGAACAGCCAAAACAACTCTGAAAAAAATTCACAAACTTGAAATACTATAAGAACTTATTATAATGCTACACTAAAACTTACTATAGGCCCTCCCTGGTGGTGCAGTGGGTTAAAGCATAGCACTAAGAAGCTAAAGCCACTTCAGCAATGAGTTCGATCCCCGCTGGCCCCAGAGGTGACCACATGGCCTGGCAGTCCTTTCCTGGCCCACCCACTGCTCCCCTCAGCAGTGTACTTCATCAGTCAGTCTGTTCTGCTCCCCACTCTGTCTCTGGTGAATCCTCTCACCGCCCCTGCATCTCTGGCCTTTACCCCAGTTCTGTATGCACAAATAAATAAATCTTAAAAAAAAAAAAAAACTTACTATAAAGCTAAAGTAACTAAAATAGTATGTAGTACCAGTATAAAAATAAGCAATAGACCCAAATAGAAAGTCCAGAAATATAACTAAACAAATTTTCAACAAAGGTAATTTAGTGGCACAAGATGCTGTAACATCTGGATATCTACATTCAGCAAAATAAAGAAGAAATCTAGATCCTTTTATAAAAACTCAACATAAATATAAATATAAACACTGTAAAATTTCTAGATAAACTAAGGAGAAAAATCTTTATGATGTTAAGTTAGCAAAGATTTATTAGATAGGACCCCAAATCATATTCCTTAAAAGAAAAACATGAGAAATTAAACTTTGTTAAAGGACCTCTGCTCTACAAAGGAGAGTTATAAGACTAAAAAGACAAGCCACAGACTGGAAGAAGATATTTGCAAATCACATCTCTGCCTTGAATCTAGTATTTATAAAGAAATCTGAAATTTTAATAAGAAAACAATCACATTTTATAAATATGTATAAAAGATTTGGACACTTCACCAAAAAGGTATGTAGATGGCACACAAGTATATTCAAAGATGCTCAGCATCAGTATTCATGAGGTAAATGCAAGCTAATACCATACAGAGGTACTCTACTCACCTATTACAATCTATAATTAGAAAGACTAACCATATCCAACAACATATGGAAAGATGATCAACATCATTAATCAAAGTCACGATGGTAACACCTTCATCTATTAAATGGCAACTATTAAGAAAATTAAGTGGGATGTGGAGAAGTTAGAAGTCTTGTGCACAGTTGGTATGGATGTAGAACAGCGTAGTGTCTATGGAAAGCAATAGGGTGGTTCCTCAAAACTTAGAACTACCATTTGATCCAGCAATCTACTTGTATATCATGCAAAGAACTGTAAACAGTATCTTGAAGTAGTGCAGCAGCATTATTTACAGAGGCTAAAAAGTAGAAGCAACCCAAGTGTTTAAGTGTTTATTGATGGTTAACTGGATGAGCAAAATGTGGCATATTTAAATGATGGAAGTATTCAGTCTTCAAAAGGAAGGGAATCCTATCAAATGCCACAAATGGGGTGAAACTTGAGGATATTATACTAGGTGAAAAAAACAGTGACAAAAAGAAATACTGAATGAAGTATTTAAAAGTGGTCAAATTCTTAGAAAATAGAATGGTCATTACTAGAACCGGGGTGAGAAGAAAATGGGATGTTGTTCAATGGATATAGATTTTTAGTTTTACAAGATAAAGTTCTAGAGATCAGTTATATAACAGCATAGATGTATTTAACACTACCTAACTTAAAACTGGTTAAGATAGTAAAGTTCATGTTATGTGTTTTCTACCACAGTTTAAAAAAAAATTTCCTACCATCATTAAAATAAAAGACTAAATAGATTTCTAGTCCAGACATAATGGTATAGATCCATTATTATCCAGTAAAACTATAAACTCTGAAAATAATATAAGAGATAACCAAAAAAGAACTCTGAGGTGTGGTAATAAAAAGGTGAACTGGCTTGGGATCCTGGGACTGGAGGAACAATTGTGACAAAATGTTTTACTCCCCACCCAACAGAAGAAGGTGTCCATACCCTGTTTACACTGACTGAGCAACAGAAGGCAGCCCAGGTAGACTCATTCCTTCTCTGGACAAACAAATGTGCTCTGACAATGCCAGGTGAGTTTGACTTCAGCATTGGGAATCATTTGAGGCCTGCTAACAGTAAGTACCAAGTGGCATCCCAGGTTAGTGGGGATGCCATTTCCTCACCAAGTGACTTCAGTTACCAGGTAGTATTGGTAAGAAGGACTCTGCTATAACACATGATGCACCCCAAGTAGTGTCTTTGTCCCCAAGGGTCTGAGATTCACCTGCCAATGAGGCAGCAGCATCAACAACCAGAGGGCCTCTATCAACACCAGAAATTCTAGAATTATGAAAATTAAATTGTCTTTGGAATTATTGCCTTTCGCCATAAATTGGGTCAGGGTTTGTATGCTTAACCTACACAGGGTCATTGCCTATTAAAATAATATATTTAAATAGGACCCTTATATAATAGAAATGTGCCCAAATGGAATTAAAAAAACAAACAAAAAACTTGTTCTCAAAACCAGAAAAGTTACAACTTGAATGAGGGAAAAAAATAGCAATCAATGCTAAGTAAATAAAATACTGGGATTTCTGACCAGGATTTCAAAGCAGTTGAGGTAAAAGGTCTTTAGTTACGAGTCAACATTTTCCTAATTCTTAGAATGTTTGGTAATTTTTTTACTGGGTGCTCTACACTGTACCTGAATTTCGTTATTTTCCTTAAGAGACTGTTAAGCTATGTTATAGTAGATAGGCTGTTAATTATAGATCAATTTAATCCCTTTCAAGGACTATTTTAATTTTTGCTGTGGAAGATGTAAATTAGCCTCTATCTGGAATTGTTCAGTCCTGCCCCCTTTGAGTATTTGTTGAATGACTCAATTAATTACTGAAAACTTCCCATTGCCTGCTGAGAACTTTAGCTAATTGAAGTTCTTACATTTCCATTGTGAGTTCTTAATATTATTTAGCTTAGAACAACCCAGTCTTTCTTTGCCTTGCCTTATGAAGGTTAACTCTATACAGGAATGTCCAAAAAGACTTTCTCTCCAGATTTCTGGGCCTCTTTTTCTACATAGTTCCATATTCTCTAGAATTTAATCTGGCAATTTCTTTGGCTTCCCTAAATTTACAGCTCAAAGAGATTGCTGGATTCTGGCTTGCATTCCCCATCAGCATCCCCAGTCTGGAAATTGCCTCCTGGTAAAACCATGGGATGATTGTAGGGTTTACCACTTTGTTTCCCCTCCATTGGGGATTACAATCTAACTGCATGTTGGCCATTGTCTGAATGCAGTTTTCTTTATTTTGGCCAGTTCTCTAGTGGATAGAGAACGAATAAGTATGGTTTATGTTATTTCAGTGTGACTGGAAAGAGGGTCCTCAAATCATTTTTTTTAAAAATAATAGTTCATATCATTTTGTGCCTTTTTCCATCTCAGTTGTAATCCCTATGGGCTTCCCATCACCTCAAATCATTGTTCAATACTATTTTAAAAATAAAACAGGCCTATATTTAAACTTCAAAAGAAAAGAAAGTCAGATCTATGCTGAAACACAGATGAATCCTGACATTATAGAAAGTGAATAAGCCATTTATAAAAAGACAAATATTCTGTGAGAGGTACTTAGAATAGTCAAAATCATACAGATAGAAAAGAGATTGCTGGTTGCCAGGCTGAGGGAAGAGCAAGAAGAATCACAGTTTATTGGATATTGAATTTCATTTTCGGGCTATCACTGCTACTGCCTGAGTTCCATCCTAGGCCAGGGAGCTGAGCCACAAATAGCACAGCAGACCTCTCCTGTCTTGCCTGCTGCTCTCCTCAGCACTGTGTTTCAGTAGATCTGCCTGTTCTGCTCCCTACTGTGCCTCTGGTGAATCCTCTCAACTTCCTCACTCTGACTTATACCGCAGTTCTTCTATGCAAACCTTAAAAAATTATAAATTAAAGAAAAAATAAAAGAACTTCCATTTGCAAGATAAAAAAGAGATTGGTTGCATGTAATGTGAAGGTACTAGATCTACTGAGCTATACACTTAATAATAATTAA
>NW_004567105.1:56256357-56257869 GCF_000260355.1 Condylura cristata
GGGCAGAGGGTGGTCTGGTGGTCTAATGTCTTAAAACTACTCAATCTTCTCTACTTTTATTCTTTTGTGTGCCTTCCTTTGATTTCAAATCCTATGCTATTTTAACTTGTATATATCTTATTAGAAGTGACAATAAACATTCTTTCATTTGTTTTATAGCTTTCTGGATGTACTCTTGGTGCCAACTTATTATGTTCTATAATTTTTACTGTTGAATTTTATGTTTTTTTCTCTGTCTTCATTTATCTATGATGTCATTGCCAAACCCCTTACAAAGGAAGTAGGAACATAGAATTGTGCTTAAATAATTAAATGAAGCTTAAGTATCTCTTGTGTGGAATTCTCTCAATCTAAGATCTGTCTAATATGCTTTTAAAAATAGTATGTTCATACTCAGTATAAGAAATATTTGGAAAATTTTGATGGCATTAAATATTTTACATTGCATATTACTTTATAGGGAAAAATAAACTCAACTAAGAGCTATTGTAGCAGATTGATAGGAGAGTGAAGAATTGTTAGCATTTAGCAAATCAAAACCACAATGAGTTATCACATTATCCCTATGAAAATGCACCATATCAAAAAGACTGTAAGCACAAAAGGTACCCAGGATATGGAGGGAAAGTAACATAAAAGAACTTCCATTTGCAAGATAAAAAAGAGATTGGTTGCATGTAATGTGAAGGTACTAGATCTACTGAGCTATACACTTAATAATAATTAAGATTGTAAATTTTATATGTAGTTTGCCATAATTTAAAAAATACAATGTTCCAATCACTTTATATTTAATCTGTACAACAGTCCTTTGAGGTATAGATACAAATATCATCTTCATTTTGCAAAAGAGGAAATTCAAGTGCATAGTTAGACTATGTTGTTTTAAAAGAATTCCATGTACCCTATAAACAATGATTATTTATAAAAGAGTTGGCAAACTACCAGCAAATGACCCCATTAGAAAGTGTGATCCACTGTTGCTCTCTTGCTGATGGTTGCCTTAGGTCCTATCCATTTATGAGCCTTTTGAGTCTGCAGTCTCAGATCTCACAAAGAATTCTGTCCTGCCTAAACATAAATCCTGCAATTCCATAGTTTACTATTCATAGTTAAAATATATAAAATGATCTATTATATATACATACATATGAATTATATGGTCACATAAGTCTGCTGAATTTATGAAAAATATTGTTAAGCAATATGGAAAAACTGCTAGGTTTTAAAAATGACTTAATAAAGTTTTGCTGCCCTCTGCTGGAATATTGGTAAACATACTCTTGAGAGGAGAGTAGGAAGAATTACAGTGTGTCAAATTTAACATTTACTAATCCATATAGGCTGTTAATTATAGATCAATTTAATCCCTTTCAAGGACTATTTTAATTTTTGCTGTGGAAGATGTAAATTAGCTTCTATCTGGAATTGTTCAGTCCTGCCCCCTTTGAGTATTTGTTGAATGACTCAATTAATTACTGAAAACTTCCCATTGCCTGCTGAGAACTTTAG
>NW_004567105.1:56257969-56271832 GCF_000260355.1 Condylura cristata
GGTCAGGAGAGGTCTGCCACGCCATGTGGTCACCTCCCGGGCAGGCGGGAATCGAACTCATGCAGAAGTGGCTTTAGCTTCTCAGTGCTGTGCTTTAACCCACTGCGCCACCAGGGAGGTCCCCTATTATAAATGTTTTTAAAAATGTAAATTATATCCTGGTTAAAAGTGATTTGCAGGCCCTCCCTGTTCTGCTCCCCATTCTGTCTCTGGTGAAGCCTCTCGCCGCCCCTGCATCTCTGGCCTGTACCCCAGTTCTGTATGCATAAATAAATAAATCTTTCAAAAAAAAGTGATTTGCAAAAATAGATCTTTATCAAAAAATGCAACATGGCATCTTAGTACCTCTCAGAGGCTCTGAAAAGATAGGCAACTAATTATTTTAAGTTTTCTTCTAAGAAGTCTTTGGGGGAATTAGTCAGGTTTAAATAGGATAATTGGTAGGTTTATGGTTGCAATTTACATAAATTATAGAAACATAACACCAGACATTTACCTAATTGGAGAAAATGTGGTGTTCAGTTACTTAAAGTGGAGGTTTGTACTTGTGGTTTGTGCCATTGGTGATTAGTCCATTCTCTTGAGAATCAATGTGTGTTTCTCTGGGAACACATGTAGTATGTTCAAAAATTCATTGTCAGAGTTACTCAGTCATGCTAGGTTGTGGGGGGCCTTGACCAGCAAGGCCAAGGATTGGGGTCCCAGGGTCGAGGAGAGAAGGCAGAGCCTTGACCTTGTGGCGGGCCTTGACCCGCATCGTGAGGGGGTAGAGCCCCAGGGACAGCATGAGGAAGAAGGCAAAGACAGAGACACGTGCGAGAGTGAGAGAGCCAGCGTTTATTTTTACAACAGCCATGTATATATACTTGAGGGCAGCACAGAAGGTACGGGCAGAGGGTGGTCTGGTGGTCTAATGTCTTAAAGGCCAATGGGTTTGAGGGGAGGAATCCATCGTCATCTCTTTGTCTCTTTGGTGCCAAAGCTTGCTGAGCGGGAAAGGAAGGAGAGTGGGGGAAGGGATTTGGGTGTGCTGCATTCTCAACCTGGATGTTTACTCTAAGTTCCAATCAAGTGTTTTGTGCATAGGAGGCAAAGTCCTAGTCTCGGTCCCCGACACTAGGTCTCTTCTATGTATACAGAATGTATACACAGTTTTTCTTTTTTTTAAAGATTTATTTATTTATGCATATAGAACTGGGGCCAGAGGCAGAGCGCTGGTGAGAGGATCCACCAGAGACAGTGGGAAGCATAACAGGCAGACTGATGAAGTACATTTTAAGGAGAGCAGTGGGCAAGACAGGAGAGGTCTGCTGTGCCATTTGGGTCACCTTCCAGCTAGGGACTGAACAACTGCTACAGTGACTACTGACAGCTTCATAGGTTTAGACTTAATCTCTTGTACCACTAAGGAGGGCCTCTATTCTTAATTTTTTTTTTGACAATCCATAAAGTTTTTACATAATAACTGCACTAACTTAACCTCCACTAATAGTGTACAAGGATTCCATTTTTTTCCACATTGCACTTTGGTTATTAATCCCTTGTCAGATGTGTGAGTTACAAATACCTTCCCCCTTAAACAGACTGCTCTGTTTTGTGGCTTGGTGATTTTTTTCACTATATGCAAGCTTTTTAGTTTGATGTAGCTCCATTTGTTATTTTTTGCTTTTGTTTCCTTTGCCATTGGAGTCTAATCCCCAAAGATATCTTAAGGTCAATTTCAATAAGCGTATTGCCTATGTTTTTTCTTCTATATATTTCATGGTTTCAGGTCTTAGATTCAAGTCTTAAATCCATTCTGAATTAATTTTTGTAGGTGGTGTAACAATGATTCAGTTGTTGAGAAATTGAAGGAAGTATTCAGTAAAGAGCCATTCACATGTTCTTCTTGTTTTCCATCAATGCATTCTGTCTTTGAAATTGAGGGGTGACATATGTTGTCCTGAGAATATTAATTTATATATAATTTTCTTTGCCATACTTTATTATAAAAGTCTAAAATGAAAGACATTTGAAAAATTTTCACACATTTTATCCACTTTCTCAGTGTCCCACTTTGTTTTGACTTTCTTTTTTTTTTTCCTTTTTGAGTATAATATGTCCTAGGCACTATCTTCCTTCAAGCACATTGTGAAATTAGTATAAACCTAAATCTTCCTTAGGTGGAAATGCCAGTAGTATAAAGGACCTTATAGCTTGGCCTGTACATGTTAGCCATTACCACCAGTTGTTAAATCATTTTTTAAAAAGATATTTATTTATGCATACAAGAACTGGGATGTAAGCCAGAGGTATAGGGGTGAGAGGATTCACTGGACAGAGTTGGGCATAGAACAGGTGTATCTTCTGAAATACACTGTTCAGGGAGCAGCAAGCAAGACAGGAGAGGTCTGTCCCCCCTTGGTCAGATCCTGATTAGGGATTGAACTCATGCTGCAATGGCTGGATATAGCTTCATAGAGACTTTAACCCCTGCATCACCAAAGAGGCTCTGAAAATAAATCTTTAAAAAAAAATAGATTCAGTTTTTCAAGGAAGATATATTTGTTATCCAGATCAAGATACAGAATATTTCCATCATTTGAGAAAGTTCCTTCACAAAACTTTGAGTATATATCCCCCTCATATACAGTTGATTCTTATTACTATACCCCCAATATACATCTGATCTTTATTACCATAGTTTTTTTGTCCTCAAATATCATAAAAATAGAATCATAAAGGCCCTCTCGGGTGGCACAAGAGGTTAAAGAGCAGCACTATTAAGTTATCCGCAGTCACTGAAGCACAAGTTCTATCCCAGTCAGGGAGGTGACCCACATGCTGCAGGAGACCTCTCCTGTCCTGCCCACTGCTCCCTTCAGCAGTGTACTTCAGTAGACCTGCCTGTTCTACTCTGCACTCTGTCTCTGTTGAATCCTCTGAGCTTATACCCCAATTCTTGTATACATAAATAAATAAATCTTTAAGAACTTTTTTTTTTAAGATTTATTTATTTGTGCATACAGAACTGGGGTACAGGCCAGAGGCTCAGGGGCGGTGAGAGCCTTCACAAGAGACAGAGTGGGGAACAGAACAGGCAGATCAACAAAGTACACTGCTGAGGGGAGCAGCGGGCATGTCAGGAGGAGTCTGCCACGCCATGTGGGCACCTCCGGGCCAAGTGGGAATCGAACTCATGTGCAAGCAGCTTTAGATTCTCAGTGCCGTGCTTTAACCCACTGCGCCACCAGGGAGGGCCAATCTTTAAAAACTTTTAAAAATAGAATCATACAGTGTATATACTTTGCGTTTGACTTATTTCACTTAACATTGTCTCAGCGAGCTTCATCCCTAGTTATGATAAGGGGAAAGGATTCCCTGAAGAAACTCCACCCCACTCCAGACCAAAGCCATCAAGATACAATAACTACAGATCCCCTCATTCTCAAAGGGAGGGTTGCTGGGAACTCAGCTGAAGTTAGGCAGCCAGGTCTGGTATAAAACCTCCCTGGTGGGGCTGGGGTTGTCTCAGCATTATGACTTAATCTGCAGCTCTGCAGCACTTCATGAGTTGGATGCCCTGCCAGGGAGCTGACCCATGTGGTGCTGTCTGGCCTGCTGCTCTCCTCAGCAGTATATTTCAGTGTATCTGCCTGTTCTTCACTCTACTTTGTCTCTGATGAATCCTGTTACCCACTGTCCCCCACCTCTGGCCTGCACCCCAACTCTTGTGTGCATGAATAAAATTTTTTTTAAGAAAATGAGGTTAATGTATAGTTTTTATTAAAAGCATGGGCTTTAGAGGCAAACCTATCTGGATTAGAATCTTGGCTCTGCCACTTAATCAAAATGAGTTTAAGAAAGTTACCATTCTGCCTACTGTTTTCATTGCCTAACTAAATTGGGCTAACTGTGTTTTGAGACTACTTATAACATTTTTTTTAAAGATTTTATTTACTTATGCATACAAAAGCTGGGGTGTAGGCTAGAGGTGTATGTGGGGTTGGATTCACCAGACAGCATAGGGAGCAGAACAATTGGATCTACTTAAATACTCTGTTAAGGGGAGCAGTGGGCTAGACAAGAGAGGTCTGCCACATCACATGGGTCAGCTTCCTGGCTGGGTATCCAACTCATGTTGCAAGTGGCTGCTGATAGCTTGATAGTACTGAAACAACCCTCTTGCCACCAGAGAGGCTCATAACACACAGAAGAGAAGAGGCTCAATAAATGTTAACTCTTGTTATTGGGTTGCTGTGCAGTCTGGCTGCTGTATTTCCCTATTTTGAAAATGAAGAGTTGAACTGTATTATTTTTGTTTCCAAATTTTAAAAGGTGATTGGGGCCCCTGGATATTTAATTAGATTCCATCTTTTTTTTTTTTTTTTTTTGTATTGCAGATCATTTTCATGGTGATCACGTGAAATCCAGTTATATGCTGCACTTCTCAGTTTTGTTCTAATTATCCTCTAATGTTCCTTATGTTGCTATTTGATCTATTACAGATACGGTGCACAACATGTATTTTAAACTTTTTTAACTTTTGGTTGCCCTTCAGAGCTATGTTCACATGTGGTCGCATCTCTGCATGCTTCTCCCCATAAAATATACACACACATATTGATTAATATTTTTCATATATCTACATGCATATACATGTATAAACACTCATAAAGGACATTCTCTGTATCTGATATTGTTAGTTTTCCTGAAATAGGAAGGATTTAGAAAATTAATGCCCTCTCACATAGCTGACTTGTTTCTTAACCTTTAAGTCTTTGCTTAGCTGTCATCATAGGTCCTTATTTTAGATCTATTACTCATTGAACTATAAACTTGAAGTAACAATGTTTGCTTCAGATTTATAGCTTCAACTCATCATAGTGATTAGTTTCCAATAAATAATGAAGTTATTTCTGACATTGTATATTAATGTATCCATCTGAATCTAAAGCTTTGCCGTTACACTAATTGTATATATAAAAGGAGCTTAAAGGTTTCCAGCTTTTAATCTTTTAAGTTTGCTGAATTCACTAAAAAAAATGCTGACTTGGAATAGAAAAGAGTGTTTATCCTTATAAAATTTGACATTCAATCTGTTGCGATCTAATGGTTCTCTCTGGTCTTAGCTTTAGGTACTCCATAGCCAACTATTGTGGTTTGCTTTATATCTAACCTGATTCTTCAATGATCCCAGTTGGCTTTGCTGAACAAGTGAGGAAAGCCCTAGTATGTAATTATTCCCTATTCCTTTTAAATGGATAAAATGAGCTTTTAGGGATGCCTCAGTAAACTAACAAAAAAAATAAAGTGATCATATCTGAGTTTCTGATAAAGCCCTTTCCCCCAAATTTAAAATTAAAAATTATAGCATTTATCTCAACATAGAGTGGTTTTTCATCAGTACTTTCATATTTATTTTTATCTTAACTACTTACTAAAAGGAGTAATTATTTTATGCTCTTACAGATTCATTGAGCTGACTCAAATAGGCTTGGTAAGCCATATTAACTGATAACCAGGGATATTTATCACAAAACATAGGATCCAACTTTCATGACGTCCTTAAGAATGCTCTTTAAGTAGCAGTCATGTGGTAAGGTCACTGTAAGTATAATTGTAGATTTCACAGTCAACTTTTTGGGATACTGTTTAGTTTGATAGGAACGATCTGGGTCCCATTCCTGATCCTGGTTCTTGAAAACGAAGCAAAATGTGAATCCTCAGTTTTTAATTGATAAAATATGTAAAACTGCCGCATCTTTGGAAGATTAGGTCTTAAGAGCAATCTGGGAGTACTTTACTTCCAGTTAAATAGGCTTGGCTTTAAAGTCTGACTGTTAATTTAGTATCCTGCAAGGCATATTTTAAATTGGGCGTTAACAGTACTCCTTGATATCTGTTGTGAGGAATAAATGGAGATAATGCCAGTAAATTGCTTTCTCCACTACTGGTTGTAGGAAGCACCCAGTAAAATTTTTAAGTTTCTTATAAAAGCTGGGGTGTAGAGGGGGGTAAGAATTCACCAGAGACAAAGTGGAGGAACAGAACAGGTGAATCTACTGACATAAACTGCTGAGGGGAGCAACAGCTGAGACTGAGAGGCCTGCTGTGCTAACTCGTGCAGCAGTGGAGTCTGTGGTGATCTGATAGCTTGATAGCGCTGAGGCTTTAGCTCTTGCGCTACCAAGGAGGCCCTCCTCCCCAGTAAATATTTCTTGATATTATACTCAAGATAGTATACCTTGACTAGGTTGAAGCTATTTAAAAGGCCTTCCACTTGACTACAAAGTATTTTAAGTGTTTGCAGTCACTTGCTGTATATTTTCAAATGTGGCTGCAAATGTTTATATAGGAAAGCTGAAGACATCTTGGAAAACTGTGTGATAAGTCAGCAGCCAGCCTTCCTTTGAACTCGCCAGAACCAAATCTTGCTAACTCTAGGCTCTGAAGTCTTATCAAAGGAATCCAGTACAGACAGCTCGCTGGGGGCAAGTTACTAAATCGAAGCCTTTAAGATAAAAGTCCACGGGGTGGGTGTGGGTGTAATCTGTAAAGATTCAAATCCGGTGGGAATGATTGGCATCAGAAGCTTGCCCCAGGCGTTCTCGCTCAGCACCCAGCAGCTGATTCTCTTATCTACCGGTCTTCGTATGCAAATATTTCAGAAAACTGGGTTCACACCCTCTACCGCTTGAATCCTGTTTGAGCCGCTTTAACTCCAGAGCGGGCAGGAGGAATCTTGCCCTGAAACAGACGACACCTGTGCTCCCAGTCTTGGTCAAGCGTGCCTCCGCTCACCTGCCCCGCAGATCTGAAACTCATTTGGCCTAGAGGTGCATTCACCTGGCAGCCAATCGTGGCGTCGAGCTCCTCGCCCCGCGCTGTGGTGGCCCCTTTTGGCGGGCTCGGGCGCCCTGAGGCTCCGCCCCCAAGCTCAGTCTATCCGCATCCGCGAAGGCGGGAACCGCGCTCCTATTGGCCAAGCGGCCCGCGACAGCCCCGCCCCCTCTCGGCCCCGACGCGAGCACGTTGAGTGGCGGGGGCCGGCCGAAGAACTGCCCGAGCGAGGAGCGGCTCCAGGGGCTGGGCACAGGGTTGGGGTACCCGCTTCGGGGCCCTCGAAAGGCTGCTGGTTTGGGAGCGTGGCCCACAGCCACTGGGGGAAGGGGGAGGGTGGGCTGAGAACAGCTCGGTGGCGTGGCCGGCCCGCCGCCCCTTCCCCCCACCCCGTCGACCTTGTAGAAGCTTCCCGGAGCTCCCCACGCCGGCGCGATGGCGACTGCTGCGGAGACCGAGGCCTCTCTGCCGACGGACGCGGGCCTGGGAAGTGGCGGCGGCGGAGACGACGAGATGAAGCAGCCGCTTCCGGAGCTTGAGTCCTCCCCACAAAATGGCGGCGGCGGCTGCGGCGGCGGTCTCAGCATCGCGCAGCCGGGCGTCGGCACCGGACCTGAGGAGACAGCAGCGGCCGAGGCCGCCTCAAGCCTCAGCCACGAGCAGCCTCAGGACTTCCCTGAGGCGGGCGCGGCCACTCTGCCCAGAGGCCCGGAAGAGCCAGAAAGACCCGTTAGGAGGAGTTTTCAGATTCCCAGGAAGAGCAGAGAAAAGAAAGGTGGTGCTTCCCCTCTTCCCCAACCCCTCTCTCTCTTTCCCCCTCCATCTTTTCATTAGAACCTCTGTCTCTTCCCACACCCATCCGAGACACGTAAACACGCATGCAGCGCCAGCCTCCTCTCCCCTCACTGCCACGGCCGCCCAGCTGCTGCGCTTGGCGCGAGAGGAAAGCGGTGGAACCACGCTCCCCTGCTCCCCCTTCCCCGTGAAGTTGGAAGTGGCAAGTAGCTCAGGTTTGAAGCTTGTCCGTAAGGCTGCAGCTCCCAGAGAGGAAAGATGGAGCTCGGCGCCCCTCCCTTCCAACCCCTGAAGGCAGAGAAGCTGGTGTGTCCTCCTGAGGATGCTTCTAAGAAGTCTCACTGTGGAAATAGCCCTTGGCCATGAATTCTGGGGCTTTCTGCAAGGCCTTTGCGTTCAGAGGACCACAAGTGCTTCTCCCTGTGGAAATTCTTCAGCCTCTATGTGTCTACTTGAAATTTGCTTGATGTCAGCGTCTTCCCGTTTAGAAATCTCCATTAGATGTGATCCATTGCACACTGCTATTTTTCCATCACACTTCATTTTCATGCAGATTTTTCCCCTTGTTTTTGAAGCCTTAGATTAAATAGGTTTCTCTCTTCCAATCCAAAATTAGTATGTTTTTTTCTCGTATTTGGGAAGAATGGGAAGGTAGGTTCTTGGTGCAGTAATTTCCCAATGAAAAAAAAGCCAGAGGTTAGCTTGTGCCCAAGACTCAATCAGTTGAGCTTGGAGATGCGACAACTTAAGATTTTAAAAGTCGAGTCTAGACTAGTTTTGGGGACCAATGTTAGGAACAGTTACGGGAGCTACGTTTACCTTTTTTAAAAATTTGATGTTATATTGTGACAAATTAATGGACACAGGTTAGAATTGCCGTTTTATACTATTTTTGGCATACTCTAGATTCAGTCAACGTAAATCCTTTATTTACCTTTTTTGGCATAGTTCCCAGTTTTCATCATTTGCTTTGGAAAATAATAGGAATTTTTACTTGCAGGAAGTTTTTTTGTTTGTGATTTAAATCTGTAGTAAAGACTATCTTGAGTGAAGCATGCTCTTCCTCTTTATGTAAACAATCAACTCCATCAGCACAAGTGACAATGTTAGAGCTTTTTAATCAGTAAGATGCAAATAAAATCAAACTTAATTTGGATGACAAAAGCCATGGGAATGCTGGGTGTGAGAAACTGTTGACTAGGTAAAGTTACCATTTTGTACAGAAGCATGAGTGTTTCTAGAAAAATCTTTTGAGTTAAAGTATTTTAGGGTTTCAAGAGGATACTTAGGTTGTCGTTTCTTTTGCTTTATTGAGACATGGTGTCATCTAAGAGAGAAGATGCCTATCCTAAGGCATTAATTAGTTTTGTACCAATAAGATGGAAGTGCATTCAGATGGCACTGGTTTAGGAGATAGATTAGAATTTTTTTTAGCATAAAAGTTTGAAGTCCATATCTCTTTTTAGGTTTTAAATGTCCAATTAACATGATTTATGTACCTCACATGTCATAATGTACCACCTTCTAACTCTTGATAAGATCAGAAGATTGACCTCAAATCCTTCAGGTCTGAAAGGGAAGGCACTAGAAAATGTTGAAAGACACTGTTGTGCGGGTTTTTTCTTTTAATTTGATTAAGTACAGGGGATGCTGTGAAGTAGACTTAAGTTGAACATACTAAAAATGAATATAATTGAGGAATTAGGAAATATAAAACCTAGTTGTTTTTTCCCCCTGAGTCTGATGCTCCTTGGGGAAAATTTGTTTTCCAGTTTTAGTTAGGAGGCAAAAAGTTGCTGCTTTTCTCCTGTAGGGAGATTGTAAGAAAATAGAATTGACAATTAGTTACTGAAAATGGTAATTTTTAATGTCTAAATATTTATACCTTCAGCAGTAACTGTTCAGTAGAACAATAATTTAAATAGAGCTTTAAAAAGTTAATAAAGCTATCTTACCACAATGAACTTCACTGTTCAAGCTGAAGGTAGTACTTGGTATGGTTTAATGGATGCTGTCTCAGAAACATTACATTAGGTAGTGCTAGTTTTACATTTCATCCCAGTAGCTCTTGGAAGAATTAAAAGATGACTTTGTAGGATTTGACTGAATATTATGGTTGGTTGAATTTTTGTCATAAATATTAACATCATTTTCAGTTGATGTCTGTGCTTGAACTTTTTTAGAATTTTAGAATCAAAGGTTCTGTTTTTGTATTTATACTATATGGCAGACCTTTGCTTTTGACTTTTCCAGTGAAATTTAAGATTAAGACTTTTTTTTTAAGATTTACTTATTTATGTATACAGAACTGGGCTGTACAGGCCAGAGGTGCAAGGGAGATGAGAGGATTCACCAGAGACAGAGTGGGGAGCAGAACAGGCGGCCTTACAAAGTACTCTGCTGAGGGGAGCAGCAGGCGGGTCAGAAGAGGTGTGCCATGCCATGTGGGTCACCTCTGAGGCGGGGGATCGAACTAGTGCTGAAGTGGCTTTAGCTTGTTAGTGCTGTGCTTTAACCCTCTGTGCCACAGGGAGGGCCCAGATTAGGACTTTTTAACTTAAAAAGTAAATATGTGAGTATAATTTGATGAGTCATTTTTTGGTCCTAACAATACCTGACTTTCAAAATACTATTGTTCTAATGATAGTGTTAGTAAACACTTCATAGTGTTCAATAAACTGTGGGCTTTTCTAAACAGTTTACATGTATTAACTAAATGTCAAAATTCTTACATAGCAGATACTACTGCTATTTTACACATAAGTAGGCTGAAGGACTGAGAGGGTAAATAATTTGCTCAAGGTTACACAGCTAGTAAATTGTAGAGATAGAAAGAATTTGAATCTAAGTTTAGAATGCTTATCATTACTCAAACTATTGCAAGGCTTTCTGTTTTATAACATGGTTTCAGTTAGCTTTTGACTTTACACCTTTTAAAATTCAGAAACATTTAGCATGTCTGTGCTCCTGGAGAATTTTGAGATCTAGAAATTAATGTTCATTATAAAAACAGTAAATTCAGTTACTACTGACAGGTTAAATCATTTTATTGACTAGAAGAGTAAAATTTTACTCTTGTGTATGTTGTGTTCATTCATTGGACTTTATAGTATAAAAAGATACTGTTCTTTTAATCAAACTGTAGAATTGTATCTTTGTCAACAGTATTTCATTATTGCCTTATTTTACTAATAAGTAATCAAATGTACATTAAAATTGATAACTATTTGATATTTCTTTCCTTCCATACTTAATGTGGGCTTGATTCACTTTCTGCAAAATGTTTAATGCATAAGGAAATCTCATTACAAATTAACTCCATACTCATCTAGTCCAAGAAAACTAATGGCCAATTCTCCCAAACTTTTGTAGTATTGCCACAAGTTTAAGTTGTTGTTTTGAAGACTTTGGAGCAGTCTCATCACTTGCATGGTGATTCAGTAGTTGTTTATGAATGACTAGGTTTTAGATTTACCTACATAGAAGTAAACTTGATCAGGAAAGTGTGGGAGGAACCCAGGCATCCATATAAAACATTGGATAAGTGCACATAAATTCTGAGTAATGGAGGTAAAATGTTCTTTGACTTATTCCCCAGTCCAAAAAATAGTCAACAGATTCATATTTGTACTTTCTAGATTTCCGCTAGCATCTTCATTATTTGTTCCATTATGATAAACCTTTGTTTAGAAATGGAACATATATTCCTGAAGTATTTTGTCTATGATGATTTTGTAAGGTTTAAAAATGTTTTTTTTTTGTTTGTTTGTTTAAAGACAATTGCTGTGAGGAACAAATGGATTTTCACTGTATTATAATCTTTTAAAAAAGATTTATGTGTACAAGAACTGGGGTACAGGCCAAAGGATGAGGGGCTGTGGGATGAGAGGATTCACCAGAAACAGTGGGGAACAGAACAGGCACATTGACTAAAATACACTGCTAAGGGGTCAGTGGGTAAGATAGAAGTCTGTGCCATATGGGTCACCTGCCTGACACTGCAGCGGCTGCAGATAGCGTCATAGTGCTGAGACCAGTTGAGCCATCAGGGAGGCCCCATATTATCTTTCTAAACAGCAGTAATCAGAGATGGATCAGAGAGAATTGGAATGTATATTTCATATTGTCCATTTTTATATTTTGATAACAGTGGTCCATCTTTTAAAAGCTTATTTTACACATATGTATGTATATTTCTTGCTTGTATTCAGAATACATAATCAGAATACAAACACACATTTGGCATTGATGACCAAAATTTTATATTGATGTTTTTAACTGCTAAAATGTAACAAGAATTTCTGGAATAGAGCTTGTATGCTTCCAGTAATAAATATTTAATGGTAACAGGAACCAGTCAGGAAAACTGAATTCTAGCTCTGGTTCTGTGAAGTAATTAGTTTTCTGAATTGAGAATTTTCAAGTACCTTTTAAGATCTGTTAAGTTCCCGAAGCATCTGTAATTACTTTTTATCAGTAATGATACATTTTCTGAAGTCAACTTCTTAGCCATCTTTTTACCATCTATTTGATGGAAATTTTGTAAAGAAGCAAAATTGTTTCTTAATGTGTGAAGACCTATTGTTATTATAGTTACCCATTATAAAATAAGGGGGGGTTTTGGTTTTTGGGCTTTGTTCTTTGCAATGAGAAAAATATTTGAGATAAGAAAAGACAAAAGTAGGAATAATATAATCTTAGATGTCATATTCTCTGTTCTTTTAGGCTAATATCCTTTGCCCACATCTGTACGTAATGAGGAAACAGTTTTACCAACTTTTTTTTTTTAAGATTGATTTATTTGTGCATACAAAACTGGGGTACAGGCCAGAGGCTCAGGGGCGGTAAGAGCCTTCACAAGAGACAGAGTGGGGAGCAGAACAGGCAGATCGATGAAGTATACTGCTGAGGGGAGCAGCCCGCAGGTCTGACGGTCAGGAGACATCTGCCGCATCATGTGGTCACTTCCAGGGCAGGCGGGAATCAACTCATGCGGAAGTGGCTTTAGCTTCTTAGTCTCTGTTCTAACCTGCTGCGCCACCAGAGAGGGTCAGTTTTTCTAACTTTTATAGACACATTTATTTCAGTATAGATAGATTTTGGGCCCAAAAGATATGAATTTGAATCTCAGCTGTTCCATTCATTTGACTAACCGAGGGTCAAGTCAACTCTTTAGCTTTGTTGGTAGGAATAATGAGCTTCATAAAGTGGTTCTGATGTTTAGATGAGAGTGCACATAGATATCTTAGCATAGTATCTGAAAAGTGGTAATGACCCATTAAATGGTTGTTAGACTCAACAATTGTCAGAATCTGGAGAACAGTGTATCGGATAATAACTTAAAAGGATGATTTAACATATAAAATGTTCTGTTTTCCAATTGATGGTCACATTTTATTATTACTGCCTCATAATAACCTCAAATTAAGATTATATTTTCTTTAAAAGAAGTGAAAGAATAACTTTAAAATTTGTATGATCAAGCTTTTACTTTTTCACTTGGTGATAAAAACAGTTCAGATGGCGCAACTTAACTAAGGAATCTAGTTTGTTAGACTTGGAAAACTTAACAGTTATAAAGAAAACTAACTTTTAAAAAAAGATTTATTTATGCATATAAGAATTGGAGTGTAGGCCAGAGGTTGGTGGGGGGGGGGGGGGAGGAGTATGGGTTTGGAGGGTGGAGATGATTCACCAGAAACAAAGCAGACCAGGCAAATCTACTGAAATGCACTGCTTAGGAGAGCAGCAGGCAGTACAGGAGAGGTCTGCTGTGCTCTGGTTCAGTTTCCTGTCCAAGGACTGAACTCATGTTGCAGTGACTGAGCTTGATAGTGCTGGGACTTAACCCCTTGTGCCCCTGGGGTGGCTCCAGAAAAATCTAACTGAAACTTACTTTCTGGTATTTTCTGAATGTTAAAGTCTATGAAGACTTACATGTGCTGTTTTCCTTACCTAGTTTTCTCCAGTTGGGTTGAGGACAAGTCACAAAGATAAAATTTTTTTATCCTTCTGTATCCTGTAAAATAGATTTAAAATCAGAAGTTAAATTTTCTCCCTTTTTAAAACTTGTTTTCTGCTGAGTAGTTGAATTTATGACACCTGAGTTTACTTTTTCTTTTTAACGTATTTTTTCGTTCATATTTTTACACTATTTGATTTCTACAGTCCCTGCAAGTATCCCACCACCATATTACCTATGAACCATCACCATGGTCCCTTGTGCTCTACCCGTCCCCCCCCCCC
>NW_004567105.1:56272960-56281131 GCF_000260355.1 Condylura cristata
ATTGAGGTCATTTTTTTATCAATTTCAAGTTGGTCTTTGTGTATGGTGTGAGGTAGTAGTCTAGTTTCATTCTTTTGAATTATCAGTATGAGACCTAGTATAAATTATAGTAACTTGGTAGTAGAATTTGTATTCAATATAAAAAATACTGACAGTTTATACTCATTTTCACTCAGTGATTCAATTTAATGTTTATGCTTCTAGCAACTGGCATATGGCAAAGATGAAGTAGTAAACAAGAAATACATTGTTCTGATTTCATGGAGCTTACAATTAAGATATTGTTGTGTATCCATCTTCTGCAAATTTGATTAGGGCACTTTGTGTTTAATAGTTTATTTTTGGGTTTTTTTTTGTTGTTGTTTTTTAAGATTTTAATTTTCTTTGTATGTATAGAACTGGGGTACAGGCCAGAGGCTCAGGGGCGGCGAGAGGCTTCACCAGAGACAGAGTGGGGAGCAGAACAGGCAGATCAACGAAGTACACTGCTGAGGGGAACAGCGGGCGGGTCAGGAGAGGTCTGCTGCGCCATGTGGCCACCGGGGCAGGCGGGATCGAACTCATGCGGAAGTGGCTTTAGCTTCTCAGTGCAGTGCTTTAACTCGCTTCACTGCCAGGGAGGGCCTCTAGTCAGTGTTTTTATTGAATTATGAAGATGTTGACTTGAGCTTTTTTTTTTTTTTTAAAGATTGGTTTATATGCATATAGGAGCTGGGGTTGTAGGCCAGGGTTGGGAGCAGGGTGTGGGGTGAAAAGATTCATCAGAGACTGTGAGGAGCAGAACAGGCAGATTGACTCAAATATACTGTGGAGGGGAGCAGGGGGAAAGACAACAAAGGTCTGCTGCTACATGTGGATTAGCTCCCTGGCTGAGGATTACTTTAATAATGCTGGGGATTTAACCCCTTGTACCCCTAAGTCTGTATATAGACTTGATTTTTGAAATTTATTAGTGAGTTAAAATTTTTCATGTAAAATGGAAATTTGAGGTTCTTAGGCCAGTATTCTACCAGTCCATGACCAAGTTGGAGGATTGGGAAATAAAAATTTGTATTTTCTTTGTATCACATGGTATATTTAGAGCTTTTCCAGTCTCATGTGGCATTTGATATATAGTAGATATTTGGATAACTAGAGTTCTTAGAGTTGGGCTTAATGTTAAATATTTACCTAGGGTCTGTTTTAAAGCCAATAATGCTAGATGTGATTTCTTTGAAGTTAAACTCCAGAGCCCCATATCTTTCCAGTTCACTTAGTTTTCATAGGTGATCTATACTTTATATTGATATAGACAGTGCAGTGTATTGTACTCTACTTTTCGTACTGAAAGCTAAACAGAAATCCTCTTGTTCTTAAGTGTCTTTAATATTTTGTTTCTACTTAAGGGAAGCATACAGTTTGCTAAAAGGGATCCTTCATGCTATACTATGCACAAATTCTTAGGAGATTCTTTAAGCAGTTAAGGTTGCCTAATGTAGCATCCTGAGATTTGCAAAATTTAACTTTTACTGCCTATGATTTACCAGATGCTCATTGCTGAAGGAACTGGTGATTGTAGGCAACTGGTTTTAAATTTTTTGGCAGCCAGTTAATAAGTATCTCTTGTGCACATTATAAGATAACCGTGAGGCCTTAAAAAATATATATATATATACATTTTTAAAAGTTAGCAAACACAAAAATACAAAAAAAAATGGATTCTTAAAATAATGTCTTTTGTTTTAGCACTTTTCCAGCCACTAACTCCAGGCTCTCGAGAATTTGAGGACGTTTTAAATATTCTCCATTCATCTTACCTTGAGCCAACCTCAGTAGCAAATTTTAACTACAAACGCGCTTGCTTGATACATAATGAACTTTTGGAAAAGGAGGTATGTTTTAATTTGTGGTTATGACAATATTCTTCAGAATGAATAGCTTGAATTTTTATTTCCTCTAAAATGCTAAAGTTGATAGGAAAGCCAGATTTTGGGAGGAAAGACAAGTTTTCAGTAACATTTTCCCTCTGACATTGATACAGCACTACACTTAACTACTCTATTAATGTGTGATTACATAAAACAGATTATACTAAAAATGAACCTTAAGCATGAGTAGCTTATTTTATAATGAGTTTTTTGCAAAATTATAAAGCTTTTTGCTCTTTTGAGTACATGTTTACTAATTAAATAGGTCTGATAATGTCTAAATGGGAAGTTAGTGAAATCAAATGTGTTTTTTTCTGTAGGATATCCATAATTCCCCCACCCCCAGTTACTGCCTCGTTACTGAATAATCTTAATATCATTAGAAATATTTAGAGAAAAGGCACCAAGAATATGTCAGTGAATTTAAGTTTCAAGTGCAAATTAGAATATTCTTTTGACTTTTTAGTTGAAAAGTAAGGATGTGTAATTATTAATGCAGTTGAAGTGCTTAGAAATTGGTGTGCTGTTGCTTTTTAATGAACATGAAATACTGTTTGTTTTGTACTTAGTTGGCAGTCCAGAGCTACCAGAATTTAACTTTCTGAGTTTTTTTTTTAAGACTTTTCCCCTTATTTATGCATATAAAAATTGGGGTAGGTGTAGGCCAGTGGTGCAGGGTGTGAGTGGTGGTGGTGAGAGGATTCCTAGAGACAGAGTGGAGAGCAGAAAGGCACATCTACTGAGATACAGTGCTGAGGGGAGAAGTTGGTGAGACAGGAGAGGTCTGCTGTGTTGCTTGGGTTTAACTCCCTGACCAGGAATCAAAACTCATGCAGCAGTAGCTGATGATAATTTCATAGTGCTGAAACTTTAACCCCTGTGCCACCAGGAGGTCCCCAGAATTTGACTTTGAAAGGACCTTTAGAGTGAATGAATGTCATTGGCTCCCAGAGAAAATTAAAGCCGTGGTAGTTTGATAACGATTTCATAGTGTGATAGGGACTTGTTAATTTAATGAGAATATTTAACCTAAAGATGCATTAATTACTGAACATAAGTAGTAGTCTGAACACTAAATTTTTTAGATAGAGACCTCACATTTTGAACACATACATTTGATTGTGACTAAAAATGAAAGCAGTAGTTTAAGTTGACATAGATTAGTTAGACCAACTCTTATCCTAGAAATACTTGTGGAGCAGTCTTTGGTGCTGGCAATGCACTTACGAAGAAATTGAACCTTTTTCCTGTCCTAATTGATTTTATAGTCTAAAGCTGGTTATGCAAGTTTTATTTAACTGCCTGCTTTATGCAGTATACCATATTACGTAAAATGAGAAACACAGTTAACTAAAACATGAATTTGTAATCTGAGAGTATTACTAGAATGGTAAAATTTTACCATAAATTTATTTAAAATTTGCTGATTTGATTATGTGGTAAGGGCTAAGACCCTTTCGTAATGGGGGTGAGGTGGGGAGGAAGAATCAAAGTGCCAAGATGACAGAAAAAAAAAAATCTCTATTTTGGTGGGTTTAGGATTTGAAAATAAAATTCCTGAAACTTTTAGCTGGAAAAATATCACTAAGAAGTTGTTACAGATTGAATTTCGTTTAGTTTACAGAAAAGCGAAGAGAACTGAAATCTGATGGTCGTTTAGATAAAGAACTTTCAGAGTCCTATGCATTTCTGATGGTTGATCGATACCAGGTGAGTTAAGTCCATTTGATAAAAAAAAAATTGAGAATGTTTTCATTATGTTCCTGATTTTACATCTATTCAACAATAGATAATTACAAACTAACATTTCTTTAAGTGGAGAAATAATTTAGTGTAGTGACGTTATCTCATTTTGTAAATATTTTAGTGTGTTTTTTCTTTCTCAGTTTTGTTCCTTTAGAATGTGCTTCATATTGAAATGAATAATTTTTCTTTAAAAAATTTTTTTTTCCTGTGTTACTGACATACTGGGAACTTTTTTTTTCTCCTTTAACAGGAGATGTCTAAGTAGAATTACTGTTTTTAAATGTTCTTCTAGTTCTCTATATGTGAGTGGCATGGATTGTAACAATGTGTTACATCTAGACTAAACATCTAGAATACAGAACAAATGGATTTCTAGCCTTGTTTATATTGGAAGCATAAGTCTACTTCATGTTCACACTCAGTTACAAAATGACCTTCTGTAATGTAGAAGATAATGTAATTTAGAAACTTAGCTCTTACTTAACCTATTACCATTTATCTTGTGTTTTTTTAATTAAAAATAGATAGTGAGAATATCTTGTGTTTTTAATGTATTATTCCAAGATGAAATTTTTGTTTACTTAGGTTCAAAGTATATGTGAAAAAGGATTACAGGTGGGCCAGTCCAAAATAACAATTCTTGGCAGTCCGTCCATGGGTAATCTTTTCTTTTTTCATTTTCTTATAATTAAGGTGCCATTTAAAATTGTGTTACCTAATTTTGCTGCAGTCCATGTCATTAAATTCATGTATGCTTTATCATGTGGCCAAAAAAGTTTCAGGTTCTGCAGTGTTGAACTAGTTCCATTCTTTAAAATTGCACTCTTAAAAACCTTTTTAAACGTCAAGTTTATTCCTAGATATTTAAAAAAATGATTAGGTTTGTGTTTCTTCAGGTTTTATTTTTTGCTTTGGTTAAATGTTAGCTATTTTACTGCCTTTTTTTTTTTTTTTTTTTTTTTGTTAAGATGTATTTTTTATTAAGAACTGGGGTGTAGGTCAGTGGTACTGGAGGAGTGAGAGGATTCACCAGACACAGAGTGGAGAGCAGAACAGAGTTGCTGAAATACTGAAGAGGGGAGCAGCAGGCAAGATAGGAGAGGTCTGCGGCACCATGTGGGTTTGTTTCCTAGCTGGGGATTTAATAAACTCATACTGCAGTGGCTGCGCATAGGTTGATTGTGCTGATTTTAACCTCTGTGCCACTAGAGAGAGCTCTGTCCTTACATTTTTTTTTTTAAAAAGATGTCATACCTTTTATTTCTTACTATTTTGGATTTTTTTGATATTCGTGTTCTTTTTATAATTCAGATCCTTAATTTTTCCCTCTATATTAGGTGTCTATCTTTCTAGATATGCTGATTTATTACAGGCCAATCCTTTGGAAGCTGGGGCCATGGGCGATGTTGTTATTTTTAAAATAATGAAGGTAATTTCAACTTTTACATTTTACATATTTTTTTAAGATTTATTTTTATTTATGCATACAAAAACTGGGGTGAAGGCCAAGGTATGGGAGGTGCGAGCATTCACCAGAGACAGAGTGGGGAGCAAAACAGGTGGTTCTACTGAAATACGCTGCTCAGGGGAGCAGCAGTTGAGACAGAAGAGGCCTACTTTGCCATGTAGGTTAACTTCTTGGCCAGGGATTAAACTCATGCTGCAGTGGCTGGTGATAGCTTGATAGCTCTAAGACTTTAACCCTTGTGCCACCCCAGAGGCCTCTACATTTTATATATCAAAGACAACCTTTGGTTAGCATTTTAATTCATCCCAACTATGACTTTAGGAGTTTGATTAAAAATTATTTCTTGTATTTGGTATATGAGGATGCTTTTGAGTGATTTCTAACACTATTGAAGAGTGCTACACATAATGTATTTTAAATTATTAGACTTTTTTTCATGGTTAACTTTTATTTTTACTACTTTATTTTAAGAAATGTTAAGTGCACTTTATTACCAGAAATTAAAGGTAAGAAAATTTATAGCTGATAAATATTCAAATATTCCCTAATATTTAATGTGATGTAGTCAAAATTAGGTTTAAGTAAACTTTTCTCTTTCAGGGTAAAATAAAGAGTATTTACGACCCTATGGGTGCAAAAAGTTTGGAACCTATATTAAGTAAAAGTGCTTTAGATCCAACACCAAAGCATGAATGCCACATGTCGAAGAATGCCAATAGAATTACATCACTTTTGGCTTATAGAGCCTATGAGCTTACTCAGGTATGTGCCTGAATCCATTTTAGTGGTGTTATGCCCTTGAGTCTGTTGATCACCAAGCCCTTTAAAATGTCTTCCTTTGATTCTTGTATATCACTGCTGGACAGCCATGAATCTCACTCTTCCTGCTTCCAGCACATCTTAGAAATAGACAGTGGCTCCTTAGAAATTCCTTAGCCTAACTTTCTGCTATAGACAGTGACCTCCAGCCTGCTTTTTTATTTGATCACTGTGTACAACATACCTCATTTCATTTTGAAACCTTGACTTCTGACCTTGGAAGATCTGCCTAATACTATTCGCTCCTTAGATGTAAAGTTTAAACCTCTTGAAATACTTCAGCTCACATCACTTTGTAGTAATGATTTGATATTTTCTATTTTAACCTTTTTCAAAGATGCGAACTTAGAATTCTCATGCTTTATTCAGATGTAATTGATACACAGTAAACTATACATACTGTATTTGGTGATTTTAGTAGCTAGGTTGTTATATGATATTTGACTATAAGGTAATAATCTTTTTAACAAACATAAAAATACAGTTGACTGAGCAGTATGGGAGTGGTGGGGCTTAGGGGTCCCGACATCTGCCTCTGTCACTGGGTAACCTGAGTAAAACTGTTGACTCCCCTGAAACTTATTATAGTCCTTGGTGGGTTGCCTTGGTTTCAGGATGCTCCCCAAGACTAAAAGCCAAGGATGCTTAAGTTCTTTGTTTCCAGTCATTTCTGTATGATCTGCTTTATGGGTGAATTTTCAGTATTAACTCTTGTTCAGGGGTCAGCTGTATATCAAACTAGGCTGTATGTGAGAAATACTGCTAACCTCCCTCTGGAAATGTTCTTTCATTTTTATTTACATGAAATTTATTCTTGGTCCTTCAATCCTGGTTGATTTCTACTAGTATGATGTCTACCCTTCTTCCCTCTTAACCAAAAGAGTGTCTGAAGATGCCCAACAGCATCTGTTCATTGGGACACTGTCCCTCTTTCTTACTCCTTGTGGAGTTTCAGATTCACCAAATGCAGTCCCTCAGTTAAATTTCTGTATGGTTCGTCTACTCCCTAATGTTCTCTGCCTCAGTGTCTGCTACCCCAGAGTCCCAATTTCCTTTTTCTACACCTCTCTAATGCAGTTCCCAGCAGCTCGGATCCCTTATGTTGGAGTGAACCTTTAATTCCCAGAAATAATGCTGCTCTTTCTCTTTCCCTTAATTTGTGGTTCCCTGGAGATGGTGGTGTAGGCAGGTTATGTTCTAATTTTCCTATTGTCTCCAGTGTTTGTAGAAACGCGAATTCTCCTTTGGTCCTTTTGGTTTTTTTTCAAGGAAAGTTGCTCTTTTTATTGTATCTGTGGAGAATCAATAATCTTTACTATTCTACCATTTTGCTAGAAGATTGTAAGAATTTTTTTGTTTTTTAAGAAAACAATACCTTCTGATGCTCTTTTACCCCCTTCACGCTTTCTCTTATTTCCCATCCTCTTCACCTCAGGTTGTCAGACTTCAACCTCATTTTGGTTGAGTTTTTTATTTTGCTTTTGTTAAGTTCACCTTTTTTTTCATTATTTTACTTCTGTATGTAACATGAGGGATCATCCAGTATTTGTCTTGTCTGGCTGACTTCGCTTCACACAATCACTTCAAGTTTCTTCCATTTTGCTACAAGTAGGAAAAATTTCATTTTCCTTATAGGTGTACAGTATTCCATGTTGATATATATACACCACATTATTATGTAAACTACCAGTATATTAATAGATTGTTTCCATATCTTAGCTATTGTAAAGAATGCTACTAGCTATTGTAAAGATTATTCTCAATTATCTTCTGGACACTAGTAGTTTTGGAAGTTGTTACTAGTTTTTCTAGCAGAACTTGTAAACTGGCATGATACTTTCAAATTATTTCCAGGCATTTTTAGAGGAACAACAACTTCACTGAAGTCAGTAGTTTCTCAAGAGAATGGGCTTTGAAGAGTAGTGTTTTTCTAGCTTTTTACTTTTGAAAATGAAAATTGCTGGCATATGAGTTACAAAAGCCTGTCTGATGTTGTGAATAGCTGAAGGGGACAGATGTGTAACCCGTGTTTGTAATCTCTTCATGTGTATAATCTCTTATCTTTGCTCCTTTGTTTGCAATTAAGGCTAAGACTGTGTCTTTCCTTGGAAATAATGACTAAATTGGTAAATTTGTTTAATATTATATACTTAGTGTTTTACTTTTCATATTAAATTGGCTTATCTGGACTGACCTGGGAGCTTAGTTACCATTTGTAGTATTTTTTTTTT
>NW_004567105.1:56287896-56313058 GCF_000260355.1 Condylura cristata
TTATCTACCTTCTAGTGAGTCCAGGGTGTTTTCGTTTGGGTTAAAACTTGTAGTAAGTGAGTCTATAGTCCGTTTTCAGTCCTCAGTTCCTATGCAGGCTTGGATGCGGTGATCTCGGCGTCTTTACTCTGCCGCCATCTTCCGGAAGTCCTCCATTTGTACTATTTTTACGAGGAAATTTGTCGAATATTCCCACTGATTGGCTCATCAAAAATAAAGTTTTGGAATACCTATTCTGATTTTATACACAACACAGAGTATTTTGTATGACAAAATATGAGGTCTAAATTACTTTTGATTGACAAGCAATGCTTAAAAGTACTTTTGTTCTAGGCACTTAAATGTTATTGTAGTTCTCAGAAATCAGGCAGGTAACTGTAAGGTTCCATTCAGTACTTACTGCCTTTTTAAGAAGGTTAATTTCATGTTTTCTTACTTTTAGTATTATTTTTATGAGTATGGCTTTGATGAGCTAAGGCGAAGACCAAGACATGTGTGTCCATATGCAGTTGTGTCTTTTACTTACAAAGATGATGTACAAAGTCCCAAGTTTGCATCTTCATCACGGTAAGACTTACTGAATTTTAGACATCTAGAATGGTAATTATTTATATTAATAACCCTGCAGTGCTGAGTTAGATGGAATACTTTGTTTTCTCTCTTTTCTTCCCTTATAATTAGGTACATGCATGTTCTTGATGACTTTTCAAATGTCATTGTGAAAGACAAAGTTTGTGGGGATACAAACTAAGGTGTTTTTAAACTTCATTAGGAAGCTTTATTCCCCTTTATATTGTGGATTTGTTGTATAGCTGAGTAAAAGTAACTTTTAAAAGCAAAATTTGGTTATTATTAGCTCTTCTGAAAATGAGGAACTTCTATGAAAGATCTCCCAGGCCTACCTAAACCTAAATGAAATATTGATTAAGGCATTGCTGGTTTTAAAAAATGCTGTTTCTGATTTTCAGTCAGAGTTGAGTACAATTGGTGATTTCTTATAAGCCTGAAAATACAACATGATCAAATGCAAAGTAGTGTCTCTTTTTTCCTCTTCCAAGTGGTAATTCCAGAAAATAGTTTGGCAAATTTGAATAAGTAAATTTATAGTGATGTAGATGAAGTTGTCAAGTGGCTATTTATTTTTGAGTGCCCATATCTTAAAGTGTAATACTAACTTAGAAATACAGATGTTTAAGAAAGTCAAATGAAACATATATTTTTGAGTTTCAACTCTTTTTCAGTTTCCCGATCAGATCATCTTCACTTCTTTCAAGTTGTTTCAGTGAGATTCAGCACTTTTTTCATGTCAGTGAATAGCTCTGGAAACCACTCACAGCCACAAAATACTGATCACATAGTACTCATTGTATTATTCTTTTTTAAAAAAAGACTTATTTATTCATTCACACAGAACTCTGGTGCAGAACAGAGGTACAGGGGTGGTGGGAGGATTCACCAGAGACAGTGGGGAGTAGAACAGGCAGATGGACGAAGTACACTGCTGAAGGGAACACTGGGTCAGACAGGAGAGGTCTGCTGCACCATGTGGATCACCTCTGTGGCCTGGGATTAAACTTGCTCTGAAGTGGCTGCGGCTTGCTTGCAGTGCTATGCTTTAACCCGCTGAGCCACCAGGGAGGGCCATATTTTTCTTTTTGATGTGACGCTATATGTATGATCCCAGTGGTACATTTATTAAAGTGCCCTTAACTGGTGTTCTTTAAAAGACATTCATTTCTTAATTGTAAGGTGAGAACCCCCCCTCCAACTCGCCCCCCCCAAGGAATAATGACACTGTTAATTTTATTTGCCTCCTGATTTTGTCACTGAATGATGAACACCTTTGCTATGTCTTGATTGTCACTGTGCATACCCCTGCTTATATTTCAGTTCTTTCCTCAACTAGCTCTTTAGTTTACAGCTGCATTTCCATCCAGTGTCTCCTTAAAGATTACCTTATCAATAAGGTCTTCCATTATTTTTTTAAAATCCCTCTATCCTTAAAGCCTCTTTTTTTTTGCATAAAACTTAAAAACAGGCATTTCCTGATATAAATGATATATTTTCTTTTTGATTGTTAACCTCTCTTGTAGCTTATGAGCAATAGTGGCAGGTACTTTGTTCATCTTTGTAATCCTCTTAGCTATAACTGTTTAACATGTAATAGGAGTTTAGTAAATATTTAAGTAATGAATGACTATATTGAAATAGAGATTGAGGGTGTTTCTTCAAATCTTAGCATCAAAACAAAGTAATTGACAGGCTGTAATAGGCAATATCTGTATATATTCTCATCTGATGGGCTATTTCTTGGAAAAACTGATCCCTTAAATTTGGTTAATGATATTAATTTGAGTCGAGTAATATTGTACTGTCAGGTAGACTTGCTTTATTAATATTTAATAAATAAATAATAATACATTTGTTTTCTCTACATGGAAGAAAAATTTAATTCTCTTGTACAGAATGCTATCAAAAATAGCACTAGATCCAGGTTTTTAGTCAGTAATGTTTTTCTTTTTATTGCTTCTAATCAGTAATACTTGTCTTTTCTTTTGAAAATTTCATTTGTAGATCTAATAGCTTTAATGCAGATAGAAACACAGGTAAGTTTTTTTCTATTCCTTCAGTATTACACAGAAAACTGTGTGTGTGTGTGTGTGTGTGTGTGTGTGTATACATATAAGTGCTTTGGGTTCTTTTATGAGACTATACAAAGTATGAAAAAGAGGGCGACACAATGTTACGCACGTCATCATTTAGTTGTCAAAGCATAACATTTCCTTTAGAAAGCGGCTGTTTATAGTCCTAATGTATTAGTACCTGGATAAAGGTTTAAAAAAAGTTTCACAACTCAATTCTTTAAAAAAAAAGTATGAAATCCATTAAAGGTTCTACAATTTAAAGATACAGACAAGGTAAAAAGTAGTACTAATGTACTTTCCTGGTTTCTTCATCATGCTAAGAGAGTAGAAAATAGGAGACTTGGGGATTTCCTACAACACAGTTCAATATTGTCTCCTTTGAGCAAAGTAAAAAGATGGTAAATGTATTTTCTTTGCTTCACAACTTTCTGGTATGAGGGCATTTAGAGAAGTAAATTTTTTAAAGATGTATTTATTTATTTTTGCATAGACAAACTGGGGTGTAGGCCAGAGGTATGGAGGTTGGGGGATGGTGAGAGGATTCACCAGAGATAGAGTGGGGAGCACTACTGAATCTATTGAAAGATACTGCTGAGGGAAGCAGCAGGTGAGACAGGCTGTGGGTCAGCTCCTTGGCAGGGGATTGAGCTCTTGCCACAGTGGCAAGCAATAGCTTAATGGCACTGAGACTTTAACCCATGCACCATCAGGTAGGTCCCTAGGCAAGTAAATTTTTAATCTTTGCAACTGGAATAGTGTCTAAGGGAAAAGAGGTCTAAGACAAAAATTCTTCCTATAAATAGAAATACCAAGTTTTGTTTTTGTTTTTTTCTAGTTAAACCTCGATTCTAGATATTTTCCCCCTTATTTCTAGTAAATACATGTTTGCTTCAGGGCTTCCAAGAGGCTGAATTATGTTATTCTTTATGTATAGATAAATTTAACTACACCCTGTGGAAAGGACAGCTTTTAAATAAAGGAAAACTTTTGTGTTATATCTCTCTGAGGTCAGCAACTCGAGCTTTTTTGCCTATCAAACTGTAAGTATGCTGTATTACAAACAAATAGAAATATGTTGTTGTAATTATTGTTTCTTTTGCTTTTTTGTTTTTAAGATTTATTTATTGTGCTTATAGCACTGGGTACAAGTCAGAGGTGCAGGGTTGGCGAGAGGACTCACCAGAGATAGAGTGGGGAGCAGAACAGGCAGATCAACGAAGTACACTGCTGAGGAGAGCAGCGGGTGGGTCAGAGAGGTCTGCCGCGCCATGTGGTCACCTCTGGGGCAAGTGGGGTTTGAACTCATGCTGCAGTGGCTTCAGCCTTTCAGTGTTGTGCTTTAACCCACTGTGCCACCAGGGTGGGCCTCTCTTGCTTTTTTAAAATTTTACTTTGGCATACAAGATCTTAACTATTGCTTTATTTTTTTAAACTTGTTTTGATAACTTTGTAATTTAATTGCCAAAATATCCCTCCTGCTTTTTGTTCTTGATTTGAGTTTGAGCTAAATAGTCACACACATTTGTGGTATAAAACTTTCTCGGTGATTTTAAATATAAGAAAAGATATTTCAAAGTTTTAATCCCAATCATATATATTTTTATTTAGCAACTGGGAAACAATAGACTTAAAAGAGCATCAGTTCTTTGTTGAAAAGAGCTTTGAAGTAGAAAGTTTAGTTTGTAGGCTTTTTCAGTCCTGTGCAACATATATTGGGAAAGAAGCATCTAAAATGATCTTTTTCCACAACTATAGTAAACATTATGGACCTTTATAAATGTTTAAAGATTATTTTAATAGTTCATACTTGAACTGTCTTTAATCAAATAACCTTTTATCCTTTCTAGTTAGTAAAACCAGCATAGAGGATGTTTTCGGTGTAAAAGTTGCAGATTGGTAGTATTGCCAGGCTGTGTACTTGCATAAATAGCTGGACTTCCCATATTAAGTCATCTTTAGAATAAAGTGAAAATAATAACTGTGCCCTTCTATTTCTGTCAAGATGTGGGGGGAGAGGGGAAGGGGTTGTATGAAAATACTGCTAGAGTTAAAGCTATAGGTAAAGAAAGGAGACTTTCTCATTTCTTTCAGACCTGAGAAATTAGATGTTGAAACAGTTATGAGTATTGATCATCTGAAACAGAAAATCCCTCCAGCACTGTTTTATAAGGAAACATACTTAGGTCCAAATGAAGGTAAAGTAATTTACTAAATAATTATTTTAATTTAAGTCTGTAACCTCCTCCTCCTCCAACTAAATTGTACATAGTAACATCATGTATTTTCCATGTACTCTTGAGTCATGATGATATTTTAAAATATTAATTATCTTAATGGTACTAAAATAAGAATTAAGCCTAATTTGAATATTTACTATCTTTCCTTTTTTTGGTCAGTTTTGAAGAATGGAATGTATTGCAGCCTCTATGAAGTTGTAGAGAAGGCAAGAATTGGAAGTAACATGGAGAATTTACTGCAAAAACTAGAGAAAGAAAAACTTGTGAGTGAAAGATTTTAAAATGTTCCTCATCTTTCTTTAGAAATGTACATATTAAAGTGATATTTTAAGTTGTTTCATTTTTGCTTCTGAAACTACCACATAGTCTGTTTTTGTTATTACCATTTAGTTTTACTTTGACTCCTGCTACTCTTCATTTTTTAGTAATGACACTAGAAATCTATGCAGGCCAGTTGTACCTATACAGTGTCTTTATCGTGGTTAATAATTGTGCCTGAGGCTGATATTCAACAAAATACTTCTTGACTATCTTTTGTTTGTGTAGTTCCGTAAAGATTGAGACAGAGACTCAATATTCTTCTGGATCAGTGATAGATGGTGTTACTGAGATAATATTGCAGTAGACACAGTGGCATATTTGAATATTCAAACTGATATTGGTAAGGCATTTGGTAAGGTTGAAGAGATAAATAAAGGAAGTGAGAGAACTGAGGCTGGAAAGTATGTAGGGGGCAATGTTCTGCATTGTAATTCAAGTAGTGATTGAATTGTTGGAAGTTTGATCTTGATGCTAGGAGCAGTGGGCTTTAAAGGGAGTGGTATGAGATTCTGAATGTGTCTGCAGCATGATCAGATCTGTTTTGAAAGTTTATGTTGGCTATTCTGTAAAGGATGAATTGAAGACTGTAGATGTGGTAAGAAACTATTGTTTTTGAGGAGGGTGGTGGATTAGATGAGAAATTAGCAATGATAATAGATAATTTTTTATAAGATTTTTACTAAGTAGTATTCATTTTATTAGATTTGACTATATCAAGATTGGGTAGAAAGGTTAGGTTTTATGTCAAGTTGTGTGATGGATTCAGGAGTGAATGGAAAATGAATACATGATGTTAATATGTATAATTTAGTTGGAGGAGGAGGAGGTTACAGAGAAGGAGAATGGCCATTCCAAGGTTTTAGTTAACATGAGACAGATGAATTCATGTTTAAATGTGGCTGAGATGTTCTAGTTGAGAGCAGAGTTTTTTCCATAGGTACACTGTTCAATACAAGGTTTTTAGTAGTTGATATCTTTTTAATCAGTTTCTAGGTAATCAAATAGAATATAATCAAACTGATAGAATAGTTTCATACCTTAGTTCATGGGGACATTTTTAAATATTTTAAACACTTGTATTTATAATTCTTGTTTTCCTCTGAAAGCCTTTTTTAAAGATTTATTTATTTATTGGCCCTCCCTGGTGGCTCAGCGGGTTAAAGCACAGCACTGAGAATCTAAAGCCGCTTCCGCATGAGTTCAATTCCCGCCAGCCCCGGAGGTGACCACATGGTGTGGCAGACCTCTCCAGGCCCGCCCGCTGCTCCCCTCAGCAGTGTACTTTGACCATCTGCCTGTTCTGTTGCCCACTCTGTCTCTGGTGAAGCCTCTCACCGCCCCTGAGCCTCTGGCCTGTACCCCAGTTCTATATGCATAAATAAATAAATCTTTTTTTTTTTTTTAAAGATTTTTATTTATTTGGGGTACAGGCCAGAGTACAAGGGCAGTGAGAGGATTCATCAAAGACAGAGTGGGGAGCAGAGTAGGCAGATAGACCAAACATACTGTTGAGGGGAGCAGCAGGCAAGATAGGAGAGGTCTGATGGCGCCATGTGGATCACCTCTGGGGCCAGGGATGAACTTGTCCTGAAGTCGCTGCAGCCAGCTCGAAGTGCATTGTCCTAACCTGTTGCACCACCAGGGAGGCCCTGAAAGCTTTTCTGTAAGACTAGTATTCCTTATACTCAAAATTATTCAATTTCTAAGTACAGAAAGTAAAATTTAGTAGTTTGTATACAGAAGGACATAGAGTTACCCAAATCTGGTTCTGTGTCCAGAGACTAAGTTTTGAGTCTTGACAGTGAGGCCTTTTTGAGGAAATTACTGTCTACTCATTTCCTAATAGTGACAATCATGGTAGGAAGAATAATGGCATTTTGTTCTTAACTGAACAAATACTAAAATAATGAAGAATTAAGAGGTAAAATAAGATCCTAGATGTTAAAGGGCACAGGCATTTTACAAAGATAGACTGAATCTAATGAACTTTGGTATTTTGTTTAGGTAATCCCCTTTCCTGCAAAAATCAGTAGGAATTACCCAAACTAAAACTGTTTTCATCATAGTTCTCCTGATAATAGGAAGTGTGTTGATGATTGTTGGTTCTTAATGTAATCCTGAATGCACAGGTGTTCTGAATAAGAATACTAATGAGTACTTCACAGTACAAAACAACTGTATTAGCTCCCCCTTACACACTAATTCTTTTATAAGGATAAACAGCTCACTTTTCCCGTGCACATAGTTGGACACTCCCTATTCAAGAAATGAGAAAAGATGACTTCCCTTTGCTATCTGTCTCCCCTCCTAAAAAGACTTCCTTAAAATTGTACTAAATATTAACTTAAATCCTTTGGTAAATAAAATTTCTTTAAAGCCATTCTGAAGCCCTGAAGCCAAGCCACTCTTAGACTTAAGTATCTCCATGTTCCTTAAAATATAAGGAAATAAATTCCCATTTTCCTAGCAACCTAAGGGACTTAAACTTAGGAACCTACTTAGTGCTGTAACCTTCTTCTATTTTGGAGCATAGCAATTAACTATTGCTATTTTGCTACAAATCTAATTTTTTTTTAAAGATTTACATGTCCCTCTATATTTGAGAAAATGTTCTTTAATTATTGGATCCTGGATGCTCAATTTTGGCTTGACAAATACTTTCTCATAGGACTTTGATTATACCTCAATATCTTCTCCATGAAAAGGTGTTGACAAGCTGCTCCACTTCCTTCATCCTTTTGTTAGGCATATTTTGCTATTTGAGATCTATCTTATTTTCAAAAAAATTAAAAGTCAGCTTGCTAGGACCCCTACAGACCCCTATCCTCTGCTCCAAATTGGGACTTTTTTTAATTGGAATTAAATTTATAGATCAAAATTTCAGAGAAATGACATCTCTCTGTGTGTGTGTGTGTTTAACATTTTAAAAGGATAGGTTTATTAGGCTGTCAGGAGAGCTGCCTGTTTACTTCTTTAGGATATTCTTTTGTTTTTCATTTTTGCTAGTTTTATTACCAGGCTCACATCTTTTAATACTGGTATAAACAATTACTTTTAGTATATTTTCTGTTATGTATAGAAATATAATTAACATTTTATATATCAAAGTTGTGTCAGGTCAACATGAAATTTAATTTGGTCATTTTGTCCATTCTTTGGGATTGTGGTAGAGATTTCATTATCTGTATAATTTTCTCTAGTTTTTATGTATTTTATGTGTCAGTATTGTACTAGGATCTCTAGTACAATACTGAGTAATAACTGATTATGGGCATTTTAGTTACTTTGATTTTGTAAACATGTAATAATGACCATGAGTTGTAAGAAGTTTGTAGAAGATAGCTTCATCAGGTTTACATATTTTTAGCCATGAATGGGTCTTAAACTTTATTAAATTTTTAATTTTTCATCATTTATCAAAATTTGTTATATGTTGAGGTTCTCCAGAGAACCCTATATGTGTATTTATATGATATAATTTACTGTAAAGAATTGACTCATGCAGTTATGGAAATCTCAGTTTCAGAATTTTCGTTTTAAACCTAGAAACCCAGAAGAGCTGATAGTTTGAAGTTGCAGTCTGAGCCTGAGGGTCTGAGAAGTAGGCGAATTAATGGTTCCTCAGTTTAAAGGTTGGCAAATAGAGCCAACCTGACAGTATGCTTCCAGATGCAGCAAGGGGAATACCAGTGTTTCACCTCGTAGATAAGGAGAAGGAATTCACCCTTACCCCAGAAAGGGTTATTAATCTTCTGTTCAGACCTTCATCTATATTTGGAAGGGCAATCTGCCTTACCCTGTATATCCATTTAAATACTAAGTACACTTGAACACTCTATGAAGCAACCAGAATAAAGTTTGACAAACTATCTGGACACCCACAGGTTAACCCAGGAAGTTAAACATACATAGCATTTAAATTTATACGGTGAATTATATTACATTTTTCCTAATATTAAATTATTCCTGCATTGCTTCTTTACCCTTTCCCTTTTTAAAAATAAATACTGGGTTTATTGGTGAATGTTTTGTTAAGGGATTTAGTATCTGTTCAGAGATGAGATTGAGCAGCCATTGTTCTTAACTGTACTATTACTGTCTTTTTTTTAAAAAAGGATTTGTTGGGCCCTCTCAGGTGGTGCAGTGGGTTAAAGCACAGCACGAAGAAGCTAAAGCCACTTCAGCATGTGTTCGGTCTCCAACCTGGAGGTGACCCACATGGTACGGCAGACCTCTCCTGACCTGCCCACTGCTCCCCTCAGCACTATACTTCGTCAGTCCGCCTGTTCTGCTCATTACTCTGTCTCTAGTGAGTCCTCTCACTGCTCTGCATCTCTGGCCTGTACCCGAGTTCTGTATGCTTAAATAAATCTTTTTTAAAAAAAGATTTATTTATGCATACAAGAGCTATGATAGAGGCTAGAGCTGCTGGGAGGGGTTGGCATAGGGCAGTGAGGTGGAATGAAAGAATTCGCCAGAGACAGAGTGGGGAGCGGAACAGATTTATTGAAATATACTGCTGAGGGAAGCAGTAGGCAAGGCAGGAGAAGTGAGAAGTCTGCTGTACCATGTGGGTCACTTCCCTGTCTGAGGGTTGAACTCTTTATGCAGTGGCTGCTGGTAGCTTGGTAGAGCTGAGACTTAACCCTTTGTGCTACCAGGAGAGCCCTGTTGTCTAGTTTTTAATCTAGCCTTTCCGAATTAAGCTAGGTAACGTGTTTCCTCATTTTGCAAATTGTGGATATATGCTTGATAAAAGCTATCTTTGGGTGTTAGGTAGTACATATATGCAAAATGGCTTGACTGCCAAGTACTGCTTTAGTTGCACGCCATGTTTTACTATACATTATTTTCACTGTCAGTCAGTTCTAAGTATTTTATAGATTTCATTATGATTCCCACTTTGACACAAGATAGTTTTTATTTTTAAAAAATATTTATTTATGCATATAAAAACTAGGGTATAGGCCAGAGAGGATTCACCAGAGACAAAGTGGGAGTAGCGCAAGCAGATTGAAATACACTGCTGAGGGGAATAGCAGGTGAGACAGGGGAGATCTACTGTACCCTGTGTGTCACCTTTTGGGCTGGGGATTGAACAACTGCTGTAGTGACTGCAGTAGCTTCATAGTGCTAACTTTAACAACTGCACCACTACGGAGGTTCCCAGTTTTTAATTTCTAACTGTATGAGGATACTTTTGTTCCTTTTTTCTAATGAAATTCCATTGTAATAAAAATCACCATCATAACAAGTGGTGATTATTTGAAATTTATTGAGGCTTGATTTAAAACCCACTTTGTGGTCATTACATGTCTTCCCTCTATAACTGAGAAAAACGTTTGTTCTTTAATTATTGGATTCTGGGTGCCCAAGTCTGGGTTGGCAGCTATTTTCTCTTCCCCTTTGATTATACCAGTCTTCCAATTTTGTCTGAGAGGTCTGCTTTTAATCTAATTATTATTCCTTTGTAGGTGATCTTATGTTTTTCTGGTTGCTTTTTTAAATCTTTGTTTTTGGTTTTTTGCAGTTAACATTAAATATATTTAGGTCTAGATTTCTTTATATCCAGCTTGGTATCTATTCTTTCTTATTTGTAGATTTATATCAACATTTTTGAAATATTGTCAGTCATTATCTGTTGTCATCACAGTGCTAGTATAAGTTTCTGATGTCTGCAAACTGCCCATCATATTATAACTCTGGTTTGCTAATGAGAACACCTGCATTCATCTTATAAAATCCATCTCTAATATACTCTCTCATTATTTTTTCCAACAATAAACAAATGTATTATTCCCTGTTGCTTTGCACATCTACTTGAGAACCTTTCTGTCTTATGTAATAAGTGATACTTCTTTTGTTTTTCACCCAACCCACTTACAGACTCCTGATCAGGGATCTCGTGTTGTTTGTCTCTGAAGTTTTCTCTGGCAAGCCAAATTGCTTTACTTAATGAAAGAGGTCACAAAGTATGTTTAGAATTAGATTATAGCAGCACATTTCATTTGTCTGATTAACCTGAACTCTTGTTCAAAGTTGTTCAAAGCAGTGTTTGTGTCATATTGACTTTATATATCCAGTATCCAGCCATCTGCCTTGGCAATTAATAACATTTCTTTTGAATTGCTGAGGAAATTTTCTTAAGTCTTTAGTTTGGTCCTTTTATTTTAGCATCATGGAAAAATCATCAAGTTGGTTTCACAGTTAGGGAAGAATCTTTCATTATTTTTCTCATGAAAACTAAGGGATTGGTTTGATTGGGACCCTGTTCATTTAGTAGAGTTGATAGAGTTTTAAATTAATTCATTAAGAATATTTTTCATAAAAATTCATTTTTTAAATCTTGTGTGAGAAATGATATGGTGAGAAATAATAAAGCAGATTCAACTTCTTCCCTCTTCCAAAAATGCAGGTTCTTGTTAAACCTTTGGGAGACCGAGGATACCTTTTTCTTCTTTCTCCTTGTCAAATGGTTTCTCCATATGGTAGGTGATACCTTAATTTTTATAATTATTTTCTTTTTAGTTTAAAACACATTGCTAATGAGCTTGGCTTCTGTTTTTTTAGACCATCAAATTGCCAGGCCTCGAGTCCTACATGCTTTGTTTCTGTTTCAAGAATCTAGAGGCATAGTTACTTGTAAGTTCTTTGGATATCTAAATCCACTTATGGAAATCTACATTTTATTGAAATTTTTCGGATGGCGCACTAAGCATTTTATCTTTTCTTACATCATACTTTGAGAAATACTGAGAGTACTAGGAGATAGTAATATAAAACTCAATAATTTTTAATCTATGAAAATGTATTTATGTTGTACCTTTATGAAGTTATTGATAGTAACTGGTATGATACTTAAGGCTTATTTTCCAGATCTTTATTATGATTATGTTTTAGTTCACTTTTACAACCCACAGAATTGGTTTCATTGTTAGCTTAAGAATGAGGTTCTCAATTGTGGCTGTTAGGTACCTGTATATCTGCTTACATGAAGTTAAAAGTTGTTAGAATAGGAAGGAATAATATTGTTGTCATCTGCAGAACTGTCTTGCTGTTAGCCTCAGATCTTGCCCTACCTCCTTATTTCTCCTTACAGCATGCTTGCCACCCTTTGAATTGCATAGTGGCAATAAGAAATAAAGATCTGGGATCCTTTTCCCTTGAAAAATATATACAGTTACATTTGTTTTAGTTTCTTATTAGTCTGTTTTAGGCTCCTGGACTTAGAAGCTTGCTTATTCATATATTTCTATACTATACATATATTAGGGTACATATTAATTTGGTTCACACTGTATGAATGTTATATTCTTAACAATATGTAGATCTGTAATTAGTTTCTTGATTGCTAACATGGTTTGCTTTTTTTGTTTGTTTATAGCACAAATAGGTTCAACCAATGCAGCACCACAGGAAAGACATGAGCACATGCCAGACATATTAAAAATAACTCAATTTTTACAATTTTCTTTGATTCAGTGTCGAAAGGAATTTAAAAATATAAATACTATAAATTTTCATTCTGTTGTTGAGAAGTATGTAAGTGAATTTTTTAAGCGAGGTTTTGGTTCAGGTAAACGAGAGTTTTTCATGTTTCCATATGACTCAAGATTAGATGACAGAAAATTCTTATACTCAGCTCCAAAAAATAAATCCCATATTGATAATTGTTTGCATACCTATATATTTCGGCCTGAAATGTATCAGTTACCTATTTGTAAATTAAAAGAACTATTTGAAGAAAATAGAAAACTTCAGCAGTTCAGTCCACTTTCAGATTATGAAAGCCAAGAAGAAGAAATGAATGGCACAAAAATAAAATTTGGAAAACGAAATAACTCAAGGGTTAAAACTGTTATACCTGGAAAACAGAAGTCATCTCACTCTTCAGATTATGATCAGGATAGAGTCAAAGAATTGATTAATTTAATTCAGTGTAGGAAAAAAAACGTGGGTGGGGACTCAGACACAGAAGATACGAGAAGCAAAACTGTCTTGAAGAGGAAGCTTGAGGATCTACCTGAAAATATGAGAAAACTTGCAAGAACCAGTACTTTTTCTGAAAATTGTCATCTCTATGAAGGTAAAATATCAGATTGCTCCTCACATAGTGTTAAAATAATAGCCCAAAACTTAGTAAAGTAGTAAGTTCTGTCCTTATTCCCTCATGCTGCAAATTGCAGCCTAAGAGCCACTTCTGCCTGCCCTGCTTTGTAAAGAAAGTTCTATTGGAATACAAATATGACTGTAAGATACAATAATTAACTTCCTGATCTATTACAGAAAATAATTACCCACTCCCATACATCAGATTTCTGAATTAGTAGCTCTGCTTTTATATTTTATATTTTATATTTATCATTGTAAAAGTATGACACAGAATGTTGAATTCTTTTAGTATTTTGCTCAGTGAAAACTTTTTTTCCCACCCTAGGAGTTCATAATATATTTAGCTTTTTCTTTGTTTTGTTTTAGTTGACATAAATGGGAGACGATTGTCTTGAGTCTGTTTCAGTATTGCAAGTAATTTAAATATTTTTTATCAAGATTTTAAAGATTTTACACTATGCTTTAAGCTGAAAATGTGTTTCATTGCATTCAGGAATTTTAGATGTGTTACAGTCTTTTATTTTGTGCTCCTTGTTTATCAAGATCTTCTATTCCTCTTTCATAGTAAAGAGGAATACTTGTATGTTTTCAATTCAGTGAGTCAGATTTGACTAGGTTAGCCAGATCATTGTATAGTTCTTTAACTTTCTTTCTTTACTTATTTGCTCTCATTTCTTCCTGCACTATCAGTATTATAGCTAAGTGGTATTTCGGCTTACATGAAATAAGAAATCTGCTCCTTGCGTCACACCAGTTATATTTCATCTTATTGCACTGAAAAGTACAGACAGGAAACTTTTCCATCATTGCTGAAAACTCTGTTTTGACTATATTGTTTCTTGAGTAACTTTCAAATTTCTAATTTTTTTTTTTCCTTTCACTTGATATATATTCTTTTTTTTCCTTCCCAATATTTTAATCTTTTCCCACATTTTCTCCTGAGTGGCCTTTCTGGCTTTGCCACTCATTTTAGTATCATGTTCTCAGGATTGCTTTGCTATTTTGCTACCAGTCTCATCTGTATTCTTTCAAGACTTGGTTACACACTGACCACATGCATCCTGGCTAGCAGTGTTTCCTCTTCTTTAGCATGCTTCTTGGTTAGGGCTCCCTTCTTTGTCCAAACTCTGTCATCATCAGTCCCTTACTTCTCTTTCTCTTTGCCTAAAATGTCTGTCACGTCCCTCAGGTCTCCTACCTTTGTACCCCAGATCTCTCTCATTAGCTTTCTGGCTGTTTTGCTTCTTGATAGTTTTCATTTACTTTAGCCTGTGCTAGTTTATGCTCTACATTGTTATCTGCTGATACTGGCTATATACTATCTTACACTGTTTACTTGTGTCTTGAGAGTTAAGTACTTATTGTGCATGTGTTAGGTGCTTTACACATACTACTTTTCTGGTTCTTGAGTAGTAAATGTACCTACTATATTTACAGATAAGTATGTTTTACTTACTGTCTCAAAGAATTTTAATTAAGTCAAGTGACAGACTCCAAAATAATTGTTCTTAAACTGTGCTTTAACCTAGTATTGAACACATAATAGTCAAGATAGTTAATTGTTGGTACTGTTTTAGGTAATAATTGACTAACTTCATATATGCTAAAAGTTATGGGTGAAAATCTGGCTTTATCAGTATTAAATTAAGGGAAAGTATTAAGTATTAAATAAGGGAAAGCCTTACTAATTATAACAAAGTTTCTCCTTTGTTATAGAGCAAGGAAGGAAGGGATAGTAAGTTAAGCCAGGACTAGTGACTATCAGACTTTATTTCTAGGTATTCCTCACTTGTATTTCTTTATAGTCATTTTATACACTTCTGCCTTTTGAAAATAAAGATTAACAGGTTGTAAACTTACTTAAATATCCAGATCCTGATTTGGTGGTCTCACTCAGTTCTTAAGAGGCAACCTTCTGTTCCCTTACCTCTCGTTAACATCAAACATCAACTTTTCAAAGGCATTGATTCATATACAATATATTGATTTTAATCACAAAATTTGATTTTGGTTTTTTTTAGGTAATACTGATTTTACAGCACTGTGTAAGTTTCAGGCATATAGTTACAAGCCTCAACATCTGTGTATAGCAACCACATTGAATTTGATAGTGTAACCACCACTCCAATATAGACTTATTTCCTTACCTCCAAAAGTTGTCCTGTACTCCTTTACAGTTAATCTCACTCCACCCTGCCACTTGCCTGCTTTCTGTCATATAGATTAGATTTGCCTGCTCTGTAATTATTGCAGTAGTATATACCTGTTTCTTCTTTGTTTTTGTTTTTTTTTTTTGCAAAATGCCTTCTTAAATTGGAAATCCTGACATCCATTCCTTTTCCCTCAGCATTAAAGCAAATAACTTTTTTAATATCTCCTTCCTTTGTAAGATTTTTTAATGTTGGTTGTATAGATTACACAGATTTACACCTGCTTAGAACCATGTTTTAATATGGTTTTTGTTCATAGTACAACCTTGGTGTAGATTTTGTCCAAAAACTTCATATCCTAACTTCATTGTTAATATAAGTAATCTAGTTTCCAAGTAATAGATTTTTAAAAATTTCGGACAATACCTTAAAACAATGAGACAGAAACCAAATTAAGTCCAGTGGTTTTTTTCCTAGTACAGTTTAGTGTATTCTGTATTTCCTTCTAACATTTTGCAAAAGAGCACGTGCAGATATCTGTTGTCAAGCTCCTGGTTGATACAGATTTTAGTAGTAAAATTTAATATGATTATTAATATACATAATCCATACTGCCAACATGATATTTGAGATATATGAGCTCATTTTCCATTAATAGTAGTTTCACATAATGAAAATATTATCTAAGGGGAATTTTGATCTATGCAGAATTTTAGATCTAGCTATATTGTAAAGAAAGAAGGCTGAACTAATAACAGCTAAGCCAGTAGCTTTAGTTCCTGGACCTATAAATACTTAAGATAACTAATTTTTAGGTATATTCACCCAAACCTAGAGATGACTTTTATTTTTTAGAGTCTCCACAGCATATTGGATCACTTGGGCATGAAGCTGACTTGAGACATCAGCAGCAGGATACCTCTAATTCTGGCATTGCTGACATCCAGAAGCTGTTTAATTGGCTATCAGAAACTCTAGCAAATGCACGTCATTCGGATGCATCCCTGACAGATACAGTCAACAAAGCCTTAGGATTGACCTCTGATGAGGCCTATGAAGAATTGAGACAAAAGCATGACTTTGAATTGAACTCCACTCTGGACAAAAAAGAATATGAACAGTCTACTTGTGCAAAAATTGAAAACACACATTTTAAGGTTACTCAGAGCCCACTGTTAGAAGCTGATATCTCATCTTTAAAGTATCCTGTTCCTATCAGTGAAGTAGGCACTGACCACAAACTACATTTGAAAGACGTAAGCATATATCTGTGACTATTTTATTTTTGTGAATGTGTATGAAAGGCATGAGTGTACTTCATTGAGTTTTTCTTACCTTTTTTAAGAAGAAATAAAATACAGTAAACATCTCTGTCTACTCTAGCCCTAATATAGTATTTTTAAGTGATTTCTTATTTCAGAGATAAAGGTAGGACCTCCCTGGTGGCCTAGAGGCTAAGTCTCAGTGATACCACCGCTAATGCCTGAGTTCAGTCCCTGGCCAGGGAGCTGACTCACATATGACATAGCAGACCTCTGTCTTGCCCGCTGCTCCTCTCAGCAGTGGATTTCGGTCAACCTCCTTTTCTGTTCCCCACTCTGTCTTTGGTAAAAACTCTTACCCTCTGCACCTCTGGTTTATACCCCAGCTCTATGGTTATTTTCCTTCTGTTTATGGTATTATGATAAAGTTAAGGCTGATACGTTCAGAATTGGCCATTTCTGGAATTCTGTATCATTCCATAACAAAATAGAATTCTCAAAACATTGGCTTTCTGATAGCAGCAAGAACTCAAAAGTGAAGCAAATGAGGTAATTGAAGTCATTCTACCAGAGCTGTAAACAAGGTTAGGTACTTCGTATTCTCGTGCAAATGGGAGTTGAAATGAATAATCTTTTAAGATTTCCTCTGAGGAAAAATATGAGATTGTTAGCTTTGCTTGACAGGCCCATATTTATAATTTACTTCCCCTTCCCTCCCCCCCCCTTTTTTTTTTTTAAAGATTATTTATTTGTGCATATAGAACTGGGGTACAGGCCAGAGGCTCAGGCGGTGAGAGGCTTCACCAGAGACAGCGTGGGGAGTAGAACAGGCAGATCGACGAAGTACACTGCTGAGGGGAGCAGCGGGCGGGCCAGGAGAGGTCTGCCACAACATGTGGTCACCTCCGGGGCAGGCGGGAATCAAAATCATGCAGAAGCGGCTTTAGATTCTCAGTGCTGTGCTTTAACCCGCTGCGCCACCAGGGAGGGTCCCCTCCCCCTTTAAAAAAAAAAAGATTTATTTTATTTATGCATACAAGAGCTGGGCTCAGGTCAGAGGTACTGGGGGGTGGTGAGGGAATTCACCAGAGACAAGAGTGTGAAGCAGAACAGGTGGATGTACTGAAATACACTGTTGAGGAGAGCAGCAGGTCAAATGAAAGAGGTCTGCTGTGCTGGGAGGGTCATCTCCCTGGCCATGGGGGTCCACTCCCTGGCTGGGGATCAAATTTGGGCTGCAGTGGCTGCCAATAGCTTGATAGTACTGAGACTTAACCCCTTGGGCCACAAGGAGGTCCCCTCCCATCTTTAAAGAAGGTAATTTTATGAATATTCCCAGGCATTTTAAAATATATATTTATGGGGGAGATGATGGCAGGAAGCTCACTTAGGGGGAGGTATGTAAAGAAGGTATGAAGTTAGCACTGTTCATACATCCTGATGTAATTGTTTTAAATCACGTCTATGGAAAATGGGCCTATTGTAACAAAAGTTTTATTGGAACACAATAATGTCCATGTATTTAAGTAGTGCTTATTGGCTGCTTTGTGCTGCAGTGGCAGAACTTACTACCTGGCTTGGAAAGCCTAGAGTCTTTGCTGCTTTACTAAACAGTTTACCAACTTCTACTCTAAATCAGCATCAACTATGTTTAAGGGACAACATTGTTTTAATCTGAGACTTGAGTATTATAAATTTACCACTCCAATTTTACATACTATTAAGGTTTAAATTGAAATTATGAATTTACTGTGGAAAGATAGTTATTTTGGGCATTAAAATTAATTGAAAAGAAACATTGAACATGAACTTCTAATTTTTAGGACCCAAATTTAATTAGCATGAATAATTTTGAAGATTGCAGTTTATGTCCCATTAATCCCATTGACCATGGATTCCATCGACAATCTAAGTCAGATGTTGAAGAGACTGAAATACACTGGAAACTGATTCCAATTACAGGTAAGAGCAAGTTAGGTTTACTTTGTTTACTAATTAAGACTCAGTTTCCTGAAAGGTTTTATGTTGCTTCTGACATCTTTACTCTCTTGAGCAATGTAACTGTTCTTCAGTGAGTGTTGCTGTTCTTGTTTGGCATCAGCAAATAATTGAAATAGGCATTTAAAGTATACATACTTTCCTTCTGGAGGTTGTAGGCTAAAAATTTCAAATGAAAATTGTTGGTTGGCAGAAATTCACTTTCAAACAAGGTAGTTACAGAGATAAAATGATCTGTGGGCAGCCAACTAATAAATGCTATCATCTCAAATTACTAGAGCTAACCGTATAAACAAGTGGCCACCTGAGGCTGCCATGTTCATTTTTCTAATATGGATTATTTTTGCGAAATTAGATCACTGTGGAGAATGGCTTGAAATGATCAATATTCAGTAAGAGTACTTACTGAACCATGGGACAAGGATAGTTGAGCAAATGTTGAGAGGTCATTTTACAATATACTTGAATTCATTAACATTTTGGGTTATTGGAAAAGGGACTAATAGGTATCACCACTATCTGAAGAGTCTACAAATCTAATGGATACTTTCCCTCAGGAGGGAATGCAAGAAGTCCAGAAGACCAGCTGGGGAAACATGGTGAGAAACAAACAACAGGTGAGAAGGTTCACTCTGCTTATCCTTCCAGTGTGCCCTTCCTCAGAATTGCTACTTGCATTTCTGGATCTCATCAATAGGGCATCATTTTAAGTTCTGTTAATTAAAGAGCATTTGGACAGTATATTTAAATCATTGATTGATTTGTATTACTTATCCTTGTACAAAAGACTGTTGAGAAGTCACTGAATATGCATATAGATTATTTTCTGTATCTGAAATTCTAGAATATTTTTCATAATTCATTTCTACAGATATCTTAAGAAAAGTAGTCTTCCAAACTTCTTTTTAAATTAAGGTGTGAGGTGGTGAGGCCATTTATCTTTTACGTATATTATTCATAATCTTAAATTTTTTGATCCAGTTCTTTAACTATAAAGCTAATTTTAGCAGATATTTAATTTTTAGGAAATCCACTTCTGTTTATTGGCTTTTTAAATAAGTTTAATTGAGGGGTGCAACGTTTTGTGCACAGATTGTGTTATATGGTCTTTAGTAGGAAGGTTGCTTCAGAATTTGGTTCAAACTGCCACTGTTTCCATGGTCCACACATTTCCCCAGATTATGCATTTTTTTGATTTGCTACCAGGATTTACTGTGTTTTTCTTCCTTTTGTACACATGAGCACATCTCTTGCATAGATAGGATTCATTTTCCTCTCAAGCATAAGCACCTTCAATTTTAAGAAAAGTTGTATGCTCTCTCTGGTTTTAGACACTCTGCATATAGCCAGGGAAAATGGTCATGGACCACAGGCTTCGAGCCATATTTCTGTAGTCCCATCCCCAGCAGGCCTCCAGATAATTTAAATAAAAGATTAAGAAAGTTTAAGGTTCCAGAAAGTTTATAGATCTTACTCTGATTGGTTAGTTATAGTGGAGAAGACAATTTCTTTTGTTTGGGCCCAGTAAATTCAACATCTCTGTTGGTATGCACAGGCATTGTTTTGTTGCTGAAAAGTTTGGTACTGGGTCTTTTATGTTTCAGTTTTGTTGTGTCTTTTTCACAAATCTTGAAGCTTTTTTTGTATTAATTTGGAAGGAAAGTTAAATGACAAATAGATCTGTACAGTTGTTCCCTTGTTTTGAAAATAAGAGAATTTCAGTTGTAATTGTTTTCTTCAAGAAAATATTTGTCTCCTAGGAAAAGATGGTCAAAACACACAGACACACATGAACAATAGATACCTGGCATAGGAAACCTTTAGTCTTTGTGAATTTTACATATGTATCCAACTTACATGATCACTGAAATCAAAATGTAAAAAATTTCCAACATCCTGGAAGGTTTTCTTAGATATCCTCCCAGTTGGTATTCTCTCTCCCTCCAGTAAATAACCTAGGAACCTGACTTCTTTCATGGAAGATTAGTTTTACCTGTCCTTGAATTTAAGATAAACAAAACCTATACATGTTTTGGGCTGTCACTCAACATTATGTTTTATCATGTTTTGCTCTCAATCAGCAATTATTTCTTGGGAGTAGTAGGTATTTGTGTTTCAAAATGTCCCATCAGCATCTGAAGTTCTTACTTAGGATACCATCTGTGTAGCTTGTTACGAAAGTATAGATGTCTAAATGATGCTATTCCTTTCCATTTAAGTCAAAAGTATGGCTGTGCTTGAATGTTGATCAGTTGAAAACAGGCATTATTATGGACATCAATGTGTTCATTTTAAAGTACTTGTTGATAACATAAATAACAAAGTTGTCATTCTTAAGTCATAGGGGAAATTTGTGCAATATAAGATTAAGTGGTGCTCATTCACCTTTTAAAAGAGATTTGGTTAACTTGACAAAGTTGTCTTTACTCCTAACCCAGATAGTCTCCTCCTGTAATCAACCTGTTATAAACTTCATATGTACATTTCCAAGCATTTACTGTATGTACTACAAACCCCATGTTGCAGACTTAAGGAAGACATTCAGTATTCCTGAGTTATATTTTGGAGCATGAATTTTCTGGCTTATCAGTTTCAACTCTTACCTTGGCATATTGTATATTTTGCTCCTTCTTCAGATCTGCTATGGTCTTAACCTGCTGACAGGTGTACCTGGTCAGTAGTTGACAGGGAATGGTAACAACTGGGGTTGGTAGACAACAATTTACAAGGTAACTTCTGTTGAGGTCATTGAAATCCTTAGAAAGGTATGAGTATGGGAAAAATCAAAACTTATTTTTGAATAGCAGATATGCTGCTATACCCCTATGAACAATCCTGAATTAAGGATTCATTGTATCTTTCAATCAGTGTGGTTTTTTTTTGTTTGTTTGTTTTTTAAGATTGATTTATACTCACAAAAATTGGGGTACAGGCCAGAGGTGCAGGGGTTAAGAGCATTCACCAGAGTCAGAGTGACTGAAATATACTGACTGCTATCGGAGGAGCAGTGGACCAGATGAGAGAGGTGTGCTGTGCCATGACCCATGGCCAGGGATTGAACTCATGCTTAGGATAGTTTCATAGTGCTGAGACCTGAGACTTAGCCTCTTGTGCTAATAGGGCGGCCCTAAATTGTAGTTTTGAAAACTATGTGCTTGTGTTTTCTGATTTAAAGGTACCATTTCTTATACTACAGCAGCAATTTGTTAGGAACTGTTGTCTTAGAGTTAGGAAAAATACATTATAAAAAGTAAATTTACAGGCCTTGGTGGTGGTGCAGGGGGTTCAGTCTCAGCACTATGAAGCTATAGGCAACCACTATTTTTATACAAGCTCGTGTTTGACTCATGATCAATCCCTGTCCAGGGAGCTAACATACATGGTGCAGCTTCTGTTCTGTTCCCCACTCTATCTCCAGTGAATCCTCTCATAACCTCTGGCCTAACACCCAGCTCTTGTATGCATGAATAAATTGATCTTTTTTTTAAAACAAAAAGTAAAATTGTGTAATATAATTTAGGCAAAGGTCAGTAATATTCTTCTTTTCTTACTTCATAAGTGTTTTTGTATTATTTTTAAAAGGAAGTTAGAATATCTGTTATATGTAGTTTGAAAAAACTACATCTAGGACATCCCTAGTAGCCTAGGGGTTAACTCAGTGCTATCACCTCTGTGGCCTGAGTTAGAACCTCAGCCAGGGAGCTAACCCACATGTGGTATAGCTAGCAGACCTCTTCTGTCTCAAAAGCTCTTTCCCTCAGCAGTGTTTCAGTAAATCAACCTGTTCTGCTCCCCCATTCTACCTCAGGTGAATTCTCTCACCCTGGCCCACACCCCAGTTCTTATTCACAGAAAGTTTAAAAAAAAATAAAAGCTTTTAAAAATGTAAACCACTCCTTTTAAAAAAAATTGTGTGAATTTAGGATTTATGATGGGGGCGCGGGTAGGTAAGATAAAGCAGATCTTATGGATTGAGCTAATTGCCAAGAGTTAAACACTTAGTTGCATTAACATCATCTAGCTGAATGACCTTTTCATTTCAGATGGATGTAGGGCAATAACTGTCGTCAACTGTCATGATTCCTTTTTTTTTTTTTCCAAAGATGTGTTTATGCATACAAGAGCTATGGTGTAGGCCAGAGATGCAGGGAGTGAGAGAATTCACCACAGTCAGAGTGGGGAAGAGAACAGGCTGAATGAGTTAAAATTAACACTGCTGAAGGGGGAAGAGTGGACAAGATCCAAAGAGGTCTGCACCATGAGGGTCACCTTCCTGGCCAGGGATCGAAATCATGGAGTGCTGCAGTAGCTGTAGATTGTTTCATAGTGTTATGTATTAACCCTTTGTGCCACCATAAAACAAAAAATACAGTGGAAAGTACTAGCAAAACTTATGTTAAAGCAACTATGAAATGTCTTTTTTCCTGTATTATTGAGCTTTTTTCCCTTGATAAAGTCCCTTTGTAGGGAAAAAAATCCACTAAGCAATCCCATTATATGTGAGCATATGAAAATTTAAAATTCTGCTAGATCCTGAATACAAATCTCAAGTTGGCATCATTCTAACATTTCGCTTCTTTCAATTGCCTAACATTCAGGTTTTCATAATTAGAGAATATTATAGTAGACATGACTTAGCAAAGAATATGAGTTTATCAAGGTGTTGAAACTGACCATTCTGATTAAAACATTCTGTTAAAGTCAGTGACAAAAAGGTAAATCAGCAAATTGACTTAATTTCTATTGATGCCAAATTGGTGCTCTGTGGTCATTTCAAAGAAATGAAAAAAATAACAAAGTTGTTAATCCAGCCACTAAAATCCGGTGACCAGCCATAAAAGAAGGGCACATAGGAAAATTGGGTTCACACCATTGTTGGACATTTTCTTGATGAGTTTTTGTTTTTAGGTATTATGTTTGTTTAAATTGCTTTTATAATGATGCATTCTTCCTATATAGGTATGAAATCACCAGAAGAACAACTGGTGTGTCTGCCACCACAGGAGGCCTTTCCTAACGACCCCCGGGTAATAAGTAGACAGAGAAGTTCTGATTACCCGCTTCCATCCTCTCCATTTACAGACTCACTAAAGGGCACCACTGAGGATGACGTGTTGACAGGTCAAGTGGTGGCAGTGGAGGAGCAGTGTGTGCCAGCAGCAGAGCCGCCAGCAGTGATTGAAACCACAGAGAGGACAGTGTTAGGAGAGTATAATCTCTTTTCTAGGAAAATAGAAGAGATTCTGAAGCAAAAGAATGTTTCATATGTCAGTAAGATTTCCACACCTGTATTTTCAACACAAGAGAAGATGAAACGGCTTTCTGAGTTCATATATTCTAAGACATCCAAAGCTGGTGTACAAGAGTTTGTAGATGGCTTGCATGAGAAACTACATAATATTGTTATCAAAGAATCAACTAAGGGTGGGAATTTGCCACCAGTCAGTCCTGATGATTCTGGTACTAAGATAGCATTGAATCCTTTGGCAAGGAATGTCCTGCCAGTTTCTTCAAGTGACTTCAACCATAAACACTTCCTTGAGCCACTTTGTAGGGATACTTTGAAAGACACCAGCTCTAATGAACAACATTCCTCTTCGACTTTGGGTTTAACTGAATTAGAATTGATCCAGCCACAGCATGTCACAGAGCTAATGGTGACTTCTGATCACACTGTACCTGGTGATATTGCCCAAGATCCAGTAGAAAAAGAAACAACAAAATCACCCAGTGACGTCAATATTTCTGCCCAGCCAGCTCTTTCAAATTTTATAAGCCAGCTAGAACCTGAAGTATTTAATAGTTTGGTTAAAATCATGAAGGATGTGCAGAAAAATACTGTGAAATTTTATATTCATGAAGAAGAGGAGAGTGATCTCTGTAAAGAAATAAAGGTAACTAAAATGAAAAGGTAATCGTAATGTTGTATAAAATTTTCTTGAGTCTGCTCTCTATACATTGAAGTTTTTTATTTAAATGATCACATTTTTATCATTTATTACAGATTTAAAAGACTAGTGAATTCAGCAAAGTTCAGAACCTGCAGTATGAATATCTTAGAATTTAGAATCTGTTTTATAGTATCATTTTAAAGATCATTGTGCAGCTCCCTGGTGGCATAGGGGTTAAAGTTTCAGTGCTATCAAGTTACCACCAGCTACTGTGGCATGAGTTCAATCCCCAGCCACATGGAGCAGCAGACCTCTCCTGTCTTCACCTGTAGTTTCCCTCAGTGTGTTTCAGTAGATCCTGTTCTTGCTGCCCCCCACCCCCATCTCTATGAATCCTCTTAGTCCTCCACCCCCACCACCACCTCTGGCCTAAACCCCCAGTTCTTATATTAAGTAAATCTTTTTTTAAATAAAGATCCTTAGTATGCATACTGTATATACCTTTAAACTATTCAGAAAGTTGAAATGTTATTTCTTGGGTGTTTG
>NW_004567105.1:56313213-56336302 GCF_000260355.1 Condylura cristata
CTGTCGTGCCATGTGTGTCACCTCTGGGGGAGGGATTGAACTCATGCTAAAGTAGCTTTAGCTTCTTGGTGCTGTGCTTTAACCTGCTATGCTATCAAGGAGGTCCCCTTTACTTGGGTTTTTAGTGAAGGGGTTAGAAAAGATGTAGAGGTAAAAGAAGCTGTCAATATTTCTTGTTATATTTTTTTTAATCAAATATAAAACTTATGTCTAGGAAAGACTTACTAATGATAGAATCATTGGTATCTCTTGATATTCCTATTCATGTCCATGGTTCTGTTGTACTTTTTTGATTAGGAAGTCTTTTGTGATTTTTTTTTTAATCATCATGAAAGACCTCCCAATCTTAAAAGTTATCACTAAAAGGTGTGTTTTTTCCCTTCCTACTGAAACTATAGTGTTGTTTAGGATTATGATTTTTTTTTTCAAATGAATTTGTGTATACATGTGTGTACAGGTATAGAAATAGGTAACATTTAGATGATAGATAAAATACATAACATTTGAGCAATTAAAAATTTTATATTACCAATTAGTATTCCTTAAACTATGAGATTTTAATTCCATAATGGAATGCCTTACGTTTTAAATTGCTCGCTCCCATTGATGGACTTTACTTACACTTACCATGACTAGAGTTTACTTTTTTTTAAAAAAGACTGAATTATTTATGCATACAGAACTGGGGTACAGGCCAGAGATGCAGGGGAGGTGAGAGGATTCACCAGAGACAGAGTGGGGAGCAGTACAGACCCACTGATGAAGTACACTGCTGAGGGGAGCAGCAGGCAAGGTCTGCCACGCCATGTGGGTCACCTTCAGGGCAGGGATCCAACTCGTGCTGAAGTGGCTTTAGCTTCTTGTGCTGCCTTACCCTCTGCGCCACCAGGGAGGGCCCAAGTTTACTTCCTTTGTAGAAGTAGTAGAAGGGTCTATCAAATAAGTGGCTTGTATACCAGTGTGGACCAGAAACTCAAATGCTGCTGATGTGTCCTGAGCCTTTTTTCAATTTGGGTACCTCTTATGTCAGTATGTTTCATGTGACATGCCCATGAGAATGTAGAAATGGAGAAGTGTAGCTTCTCCACTAAAATCAGAGCTGTTCCTTGGAAGAATAAAACCAGAATTACTGGGTATCTTTGGTTGCATTTTTTGCCTTACTGAATAAAAAAAAATTGCTCAACTTTTTTCCACCTCTGGCATTATTTTCCCAACTATGTTGGTGTGGAGGTAGGTGAGAAAATAGGTTGGAGTGGTTCCCAGTGTGCTCGTCATTACTCCCCACCCCCCACCTTTAACTGATAGTAACCCACTTACAGGAAAGGCATTTATTAATGACTGGTGCTCTAATTCATTTTGGCATAAAATCATCTGTTAATTTATATAGGAAAAGAAACCTGATGGGCAGTCAGATTGGAACTTTACCAATACACATTGGGAAATTTCCAGGAAAACCATTATAGCAGAATAAAGTGTACAAATAAAAATTTAAGCTTCTTAATGTAAAGAGATATATCAGAAAGTACAAGTAGCCCTTTCTTCACTTACTGTAGATTGCCCTGAAATTTGCCCAGAAAACATCAGCAGTTAGAGCAAAACCAAAGAACATAGAGTATGCTGGCATTAGTTCAGGGCTATGCAGGTAAACATTTTGTGTGTGTGACATTTGTATTCAGCTTCTGAAAGCAGGAAACTGGTCATGAAGCAAACTGGGTTTAGATTTAAGGCTGTAAGTAGCAGTGCCAAACTCAAAAATTGATCTCCTGAAATGAATGTAGTTTCCATTCTGATACTGTAGTTTGTTTCAGTCAGGATTCTACCATCAAGCAAAGAGCAAGGGAACTCTCTCTTTTGTCCTTTCAAAGGTAATGCTTGGTCACCCGTATGGGAGGTGTTAGATGGAAGAGTATTTTTGTTTGAGGGTATAAACTTGACAAATATGAATACCAGTGTATACGCTGAAGCTCCCTATAAATGATTTTGGAATTTACAAGTAATATGTAGTAACATTGCTGCAGATGACCCTAGGCAAGCTTCTCAGGAAAGTCAGTAGGCATGAGGGTGTAGTAATGGATTGGATTCTAGGTTGTCCATAAGAAGTAATGGAGGGCCCGCCCTGGTGGTGCAAGGGGTTGAAGCACAGCATTATGAAGCTATCTGCAACCACTGCAACAATGGGTTCAATCTCTGACCAGGCAGATGATCCACATGGCACAGACCTCTCCTGTCCCACCTGCTGCTCCCCTCAGCAGTGTATTTCACTCATTCACCTTGTTCTGTTCCCTCCTGTCTCTGGTGAATCCTATCCACTCCCCACACCTGGCATTACTCAAGTTCTTGTATGCATAGATAAATCAGTCTTGAAAAAAAAATAATAATGGAGCTGGGTTGAGAACCTGGACTAATTCATTGTTCTTAAAATTCTGTTAGCTCATTTACTTGACCTGGCATTTCATTGACTTGGATTACACAACATTGTAACATTATGGCCATTTATTTAGATTGTTTTACAGTAAGATTTGATGATATTTGAAGTCTTTGGAGTAAGAAGTCAATAGTATTCTAATGTCAGATTATCTTGCATTTCTGGTATTAAATGGTGCTTTTTGCAAAAAAACTGTTTAATATTCACTTATATTTTTTCCCCCCTTTAACAGGAGTATCTTATCAAACTAGGCAATACAGAATGTCATCCAGAACAGTTTTTGGAAAGAAGATCAAAGTTAGATAAGCTATTGATTATTATTCAAAATGAAGACATTGCAGGTTTCATCCACAAGGTAGACTACTAAGCCAAACCCACTCCCTTAAAATCTTACCTTTTTTGGGATATTTTAAATATTCTCATTTTAAAGGAAAGCAACCTTGAAGTGAGGGATTTTAAGTTCAAATGACCCATCCATGTACTTTGATAAAAAAAAAAATTTATATTTGCCACATATCATATGCTCACTCAGTTAAGGCTAAGAATACTGATTCTTGGAAAGCTAGTGGGTCTGCTGATTCTTTATTTTGTTCTCATCTTCGCTTGTATGTCTCAGGTACTATGTATTTGTACCCCCACCCAATTAGGTATGCAAAGCCAGGCCCTTTTCCCTGGATTTGCAGGTGCCCCACTGAGTCTTAAGAGTCTGTCTCAGGCATTCCTACCTTATAAAGCCTTTCCTGACTACTCACAGGATCAGACTGTGCTTTCTCCATTTTGTTTCCAGATCTTTCCCTTAGTGTTCTGTTCGAGGCAGGTGCGGGTATATTAACAATGATTTTATGTATTATTTTAAAATAATGTTGGGAATGTTTTTGTGTTTAGCTTTCCCAGCAGCTACATGCCAGTAGATCCATAGTACATGTTAGATTTCTACGCTACTTTATACTTCAGTCTGTCAGCTTATTTTTTTTTTTTATGTGCCCTTCTGTTTTTATTTGGTTTTTAAATAGGTACCTGGCTTGGTGACTTTAAAGAAGCTCCCCTGTGTTAGTTTTGCTGGTGTTGATAGTCTGGATGATGTTAAAAATCATACATACAACGAATTATTTGTATCTGGAGGTTTTATTGTTTCAGATGAATCCATTCTAAATCCAGATATTTATACAATCGGTAAGATTTTTGGTTTCTTTTTGGGCATGTCTTTTCTCACTGATTTATTCTATTTGTGTGTTCTGCCAATCAAAAATAAATAGTACAGTCCCATCAATTTCTTGAGCTTCTATTCCATTCTATTATCCAGTCTCTTACTTTGGTATAAGGCAAGGCTCTCTATATTTCCTGTGTGTGGACTAGATCACTTTTGGTTTTTTGTCAGGTTTTTGGCAACATGTTCATTTGTGTCTGTGTATGTTATATTAGATCTAAATATCAACTAAACACTCATTCCATAATTAAGATGTAAAGTGAACATTCATTAAATTTTAAATGAAATTTATTATTTTTATAACAGAGAGCCTTAAAATTTTTTTGACATTCCTTGAAGAACTTAGTACTCCAGAAGGAAAATGGCAATGGAAAGTCCATTGTAAATTTCAGAAGAAACTAAAGGAAATGGGCAGGTAAGATTTGAAAATAAACTATACAGTGGTTGTTGATTTTTTTAACATGTTCCTGAAAATTCTGTTTTATTGCTAGATTATGGATGTTGCCCAGTTTTCACAGGTATCCTTAGTTACCCAGAAGGAAATGTATATTGCAGCCTGTTTGAAAGTGGTGTTTTTTGTTCAGGTAGAAACTTGAAATGCTCACTTGTGTATAGGTAAAATTTGTCCCAATATCACCGCATTAATGAGACAAGGAGTAATCTTGACATGATATGGGGACTTGTGACTAAGATGTTTGTTTATATTGTTAGGTGGTTTTTTCCCCCTATCATGCATGTTAGTCACTTATGAAGATGAGATCCCTGGAGCACTAGGCATTTAAGTCTCCATACATGAGAATGTAATTGGATGAATTTGGGATATTGTATTTAAAGTTCTCAGAAACTGTTAAAAGAATTGGTGTTTTGTAGGGGGTTTTTTGTGTGTGTTAACCAGCATTTGTTTAATTTTTTTCATTAGGATAACCTAATGTTACTACCACTAAAGCTACCAGATCACCCATAATCCACCACCAAGTCCTTGGTGTTTTTCTTCTCCTTATCCTTTTTGGATAAGGACTTGTCCAGCACTTAGGCTGCAAACAGAAGCCTGTTTTGTAGATATTTACATAGCAATTATTATATTCAGTTTTCAAGGTTTTCTTAGTTTGGTTTCTTTTTGTTCTACATATAGTGATACCATCCAATATTTATCTTTCTCCCGGTTTATTTTAGTTAGCACTCCCTCTTCTGGCTCTAGCCATGTTGTTGCAAATGTCATTTATCTTTTTTGATCACTCATTTTTTATTGCATATATATATGAATATGTGTGTACTACATCTTACCACTCATGTTTTGGGGATATTTCTGTTGTTTTCATATTTTGGCTGTTGTAAATTGTGCTACAGTGATCATAGGGGTGCAGGTTTCCTTTCAAATTTTTGTGTTCTTTGGATAAATACTTAGGAATGGAACTGCTGGATCATATAGTGTATCATTAGTCTTTTTAGAGACCTCCATACTGTTTTCCATAGGAGTTGAACTAGTCTACGCTCCCACTGGCAACTAGCATTTCTTCAAACTTAGACCTTGACATTGTCTTCTTCCTTAGAGTTGGCAGTAATTTGTTCAGTTGTGTCATGCTCCGAGGTATAGAAACCGTTTATAGCCATGTATTTTTTATTATTACATACTAACCTACTTATTTTCACAGATTGAATGCTAAAGCACTGAATCTCTTGACGCTTCTAAATGTCTATCAAAAGAAACATCTAGTTGAAATTTTGTCCTACCACAACTGTGACTCTCAGACTAGAAATGCTCCAGAATTGGACTGCCTTATCAGACTGCAGGCTCAAAACATACAGCAGAGACACATAGTCTTTTTAACAGGTAGAGTGAGCTATTGTTAAGCTTTTTACTCATATAGGAATGTGGATGAAAGGATTTTATGGGGCTGTGGTGGCTGTGTCCTGATTCTGATGATATGGAGGAAAGAAAGGACTGTGAGGGACAGACAAAGCATTGTTTTGTCCATATATTTTTGAATGTTTTATACTCAATTTTTTTTTATGATTTAGAAAAGAATATCAAGATGCTTTCAAGTTATACTGATAATGGAATAGTGGTTGCAACTGCAGAGGACTTCATGCAAAACTTTAAAAATCTTGTGGGCTATCACAACTCACTCACAGAGGAAAACCGTCCACTGCTTGGTGCTAACGAGACTCTTGAGTCACAGTCAGGTAACTTTTCAGTAGTTCTTATTTTCTTTAAGGCAGACAGAAAAAGAAATGATTTTGCTTTGTTGCCAGATAAATGAAATGTCAATGTCACTTTGCAACTACTCACATCATTGTAAAGTATTTCAATGTGTTTATAGTTCATAGCTTGCACAAAATTACTCATTTCTATACTTTAGTCAATACAAGTTACTGTATACGGGCTGTAATAGAGTAGGCATCCTCTTCCTCAGTATAAAAAGTTTATTACTGTACTGTTAGAAAAGGAAAGGGGTTACTGTGTTTTTAGAAAAAAAATAAGGGGTTGTAACATTGGGTTACTAGACAATCCCCAGATAGACAAAGCAGTTTAATTTCAGTCATGTAAGAAAGAGATGGCCTCTGCTTTGATTCCATGTTTTACATAAAGTGAAGGATGTACTTTGTTTCTCATGTAAAAGCAGAGGTGAGCAAACATTTGATACTTTAGTAGTAATCCAGTGAAGCTAGATGTCAAAATTTTTATTTTACATTTGTCTTATCAAATACTGAATTACCGTATAACTTTAGATGCTGTATTGACATTAACCCCTTTGGAGCTGGGAGTTGGGATTTCCCAACATTAAACGTGAACACATTTCGCAGAAGCTTTTAGCATCGGATTGTCTGGACATTCACACCTAGTGTGAGTGTTGTGACTAAGTGAACTTGTGGCAGAAGACCAAGCTTTAAGGGATTGTGGACTTGCAGACCCTGACGCATTATATTGTGTGAGTAGTGTATAATTTTAAAACTTAAACAAATTGTGTATTTCAATAGAGGAGGACTTTTTGTTTTTTAAATGTAGCTCTTTTAGAAAACGATGAAAAGGATGAAGAGGATATGTCTCTGGATTCAGGGGATGAAATCTCACAAATAGAAGTATGCAGCAATTTTCATTCAGAAATATTGGCGAAAGAGACCAAAGGATCACGTGGAACAGATCAAAAAAAGAATATTCAAATTGAGTTGCAATCGTCTCTTGACGTGCAAAAAAGTTTATTAGAAGATAAGACTTATCAAATTGATTCTGAAGAGAAAGCTTCTATCAATAAAGTATGCTCTGGAGGAGAGAACAGCAATTCATCTGAACAAGACTCATATAGCAACTTTCAGGTCTATCACAGTCAATTAAATATGTCCCACCAGTTTAGTCATTTTAACGTTCTCACTCATCAGACATTTTTGAGGACACCATATGCCCTTCCATCAAGTCAGTGTCAAGAAGGTGAAAATTACTTCTTATCTGTTTATACTCAAAGTTTGGATAGAGAAAAATCTCCATCTCCCTTAAGTTGGGGGAAAAGTGGCTCTTCCAGGCCATATTCAAAAGAGAAATAATCTCAACTTTTTTTTTTAAATAGTTATAAGGACTTTTGTTTCTTAAACGTGAATTAACAATTTATATTTCATTCTTTAAACAAAAGGTTATTGTCTTTTCTCAAATGTTTATTTAAATCATGATAGCCTGTAACAGTTGAAGCATCTAAAAATTGAAATAAATATATATTTTTAACATATATTGTACTTGAATTATCTCATGTTGGCACTTTGCAGTTTTACATTTATAGGCCACCTGCACTTAGGCTGCAAACAGAAGCCTGTTTTCTAGATACTTACATAGCAATGGCGTTTTTCCTTTCTCTGTTGAGCAGTATTGTATTTTTGATTTACATTTTTGTAGTGTTTTTATACAAGTGTAAGAGCAATGCTTGGTATCTCAAGATCCACCTAACCGTGCTGTTTCATTTAAGTGACCGTGTACATACAGTAATGCCAAGCAGCTTTATTTTTTATCCTTTTAGGTTTAACAATGTAAAAAGTCACTTCTTGATAAAAATTTTGGTCAACGTTACCTTTTTTTCTTTGATAACAGAAATTTTGACAACTTTGAGACTATTTGTGAGGGTAGGATAGTTATCACTCACATATATAGCATTCAGATAATTGCATCAACTTGTAAATGAAAACTGCTGTTTTAGAGCAAGGATTTAGAAAATAGTTGTTTTTACACAAGCCTATGAGTTACCTGAAAGAACTATACCTTTTCAAATGTTTTTATGGAACAAAAAAAGAACATATTAAGTTGTATTTTGATTTATAAAGTAATATTGTCTGTTAACAGGGCAGAAAGTCCAGACTGTAAGGTAAGTAGAATGTGTTTTTTATAGACTTAACAACTCTGATTATGACAAAGCTTTTACAAAAGTGTATTTTATTGTATGTATATATATGCAAAACTAAGTAAATTTACTACATAATATAAATTCAGATAGTCTAAAGTGTATATAGTTAAGCCACAAGCACAGTCTAAAGTTTAGAAGATTCAAATGTGAAGATTTCATTTTCTACATTGAAAATGAAGGAGTAAGGTTCTCCTCTTGATTTTCAGCTAAAGGCATGAGGTTAGTTTCCAACTCTCTCTGCTTCTGGAGAAGGCCCTGAAATCATATTGATATGTTTAGTAATATGTAACAGCCCTGTAAATTATTGCCCTTTTACATTCCTATCTTGTTTTCAGTTTGAAAAGTGTTATAACCAAGTTCCCACCCATACAGGGTTTTTAGACCCCCTGCACTGTAAATGCTGCAAAAAACATCTCGTGTTGAATATAGTAACCTTACAGGCAGATACCTTTTTTTTTTTTCTTTGCTAGAGAACACTGAAACAAAACTACCTGTAGGATCAGTTTTGCAGGCCACTTTTTCCTATAACCAGCCAAAATTTAGAGCCTTAAAATAGGGGAATATTACCTCACAAAATCATAATTGGCCTGGTGAGTAAGGTTATAAATATACACTGAAGAGTCTCTGGGAATAATTTGTCAATGTTTGTTTACAATACCACCACCATTTTTTCACCCAAAATTACTAAAGCATAATTGTGTTTTTTTTCCTGGTTTTAGGGTTTTGTTGATTTATAACTGTTTTGCCCTCTGAATGTATGTAATTTTCATTGAATAAAGTTGTCTGAAATCCTTGAACTGTGTCATGATTTTCATGATGGAAAGGTTACAATGAGAAGTCCTGTTCATTTCTATGCAATTTGTGGAAGTTCTTAAACATCACAAATCATGTGAAAAAATAATTACTAAGCCCTACTAGCCATACACCAAAAAGGACATCCACACTGGATCATACCTGTCTCAGTTCTGATAGTCCTCTAAGGATTGCTTGCTGTCGATCTCTGTTTTTCACCAAATTGGGATTAAAAAGTGGGTCCCTTCCTTGGTCAAATAGCTGTCTTTCATGGTCACAATCTGAAATGATAAAAAGTCTAATGGTTATAGTGCTCTATCCTATGTTCTAGGATTCATTAAATTTACTCCCTGGAAAGAGAAATTCTCTGCACTTAGGCCACAGGAACCTAATCATCTGGACTGAGGGTATTTATATTTACTTACCATGTGGATTTTGGTTCTGAAGATCTTGGGATGAAGGCCTAGACAATGGTGCGTCTGGATCAAGGTAATAGATCTCATTGGTTCGGACATAGGGAATAAAATGGGATGGTTCAGAAATCCCAGACAACTCTTTTTGATTATCTCCTTCGTAACTGTTTTTGAATGTCTGAGTTTGTTGTGTTCTGTTTTTCACTGCTGGAACTGGTGGTGACTGGGATCTGTAACCCCTCACCCCCACCAAAAGAGCAATTAGGGATTAGCTTCAATACCATTTCAAGCATAGTTTGTAATCACATTTTAACTCATGCTAAAATACACCTTTACTTTTACTGAGGTTATATGTGCCTCTAGCACAGAAGTTAAACTATTAGATCTCACTGTTTCTCTTCATATATAGTTCATCATAAAATGTATTGAATTGAACTTGATATTAGATCCACATTCTGAAACAACTCTATACTAGCTAGTTTCTGACACTTAAAACATTCAATTCTCCTATAGTTGGTAGTACTCTCAAGCCCTACCAATCATTTCTTCTTCAACCCATGTTTATTCCACTGTTGATGTAGCAGGAAAAACAAAACTGTTTAGCTATATCTAGATGTACCACCACCCCCCATTTCTCCCTAGGATGCTTAGGCCCTCGGGCCTTTAAGCTCTAGGTAAAATGCCAGCCGCCCAACCTTAAATCTGTAGGCTACTGTTATACATTTGAACAAATATTTTGGACCACATACCTTTCTCTGCTGAAGGAATTAGTATTCATAGGCTCTTCTTCCTAAAAGATCAGTAGATACAGAAAGGCATAATGAGTTATGTCCCCACATTTTGGTGACTACACTGAAATATATGGATACCTGAGTAACAGTGGATAATGAGACAGACTATATTTTTTCCCAGAGAGCGCCAATCCCTAATCTTGTATAAATTTTTCTGCAAAAAAACTGATTATAATCCAAAGCAAAAGCATTGTCGATCACAGTTTTTAATCTCAGTACTATGAATTCTGTTGTAGTGTAGAGCCCGAGAATGGTTAAATGTTCCTACAAAACTAGAAAAACAGGCAGCAATATGAGTTGGCCCAGTTTTCCAATCCAGGTATAAACTAAAGCAAATTTCTAGAATTCTTGTTACTTTACAGTATGTATATAAGGAAATTGTGTTTTTAATCTAGAAACAAATGCTTTAAAATACATTTTTAAGGAGTGTACCTTTTTAACTAGTTGCCACCTGACCCATGACTCAGTTTCTTGAGGTGAGTGAAGAACTTCTGGTGAGGTGCTTCTAGTTTGAGAGAGATGCCCACGATTATTTCTTTCTAACAAATGAAGCAGTTCCATTTGCCTTCTTACTTTTTTTTCTTCTCTCTGCTTTTGCAGCTGCTTGGGATATTTTTCTGATGCTGGAATATACCTTTTGATTGGTCTGTTTATATTCCAGTCAGGTCGTTTAGAACATTTCTTCGTATGTTTCTCTGTTCTTATGAACTGGTCATTATACCAACTGTTCTCTTTTTCTAAGTTGGCTCCTTTATCTTGACTTATTAGCTCTTGTTTGCTTTTCTTAGTATTAAACTGTTCATTAAAATCTGCAGGTATCTCTGGAGATGAACAATATACAATTTCCTTCTCTAGTAATGATCCACAGTGTGACTCATCATTGGTGAATATGCCTGTATTTAAGTCATCTTTAAGAAAAAGTTCAGGTGATTCTTAAATTGTAGTGAAAAATAACCATCTCAACCCTTTTATTTTGACATTGATCCCCATTAAATAACACCTCTCCTCCTTCCCCTAGTCCCTGGAAACTACCATTCTATAAAGTTTTGTCATAACAGTATTTACCTTATTTTGCTTTCCTCAAAGTTCATCCATCTGATCTACCCCTGTGTGTTTATACATACACATGTATATGCATGCTGTATTTTATGTCACCTTAGAGGGACACTTGGGTTGCTTCCATTTGTTGACTACTGTGAATCACACTGTTAACATTTATGCCCAAATACCTTTTCAAGGCCATACTTTCAAATCCAAAATGGGATTACCAGGTTATAAAGTAACTTTATTTTCTACATTGTTTGCACCATTTTTATGTTCCCATCAGCAATCCTCAAGGATTCCAATTTAGCAGAAGCCCTGTACTCATTCCACCTTCTCTGTCGTACTCCTCTTTCCATCTCTTAAGAATGTGCCAACCACCGCCAAATTTTCTCACAAGAGGAACTATACATACAATACATCCTCTCTTCCATGTGCATGTTGCTAGTGCAACAGCAAGAGCACAATGCTATGGGATTTTCTTACATCCAATCCTTTAGAAATAATACCCTTCTAAAAATAACTTTTAATGTATTCCTTTTGAAACCCTAATTACGGTGATTCAGTTCTAATTTCCCTATCTTACTAAAAAGTTCACTTTCCTGTAATTGACATGTAGGATTTATATTAAATTTGTTACTTTTCAGTGGAACACCAAATAGTACTGCAACCCTTAAAGACATTTTTAGATTGAAGATCTATACTACTAAAACTCAATGGTCTAATATTCTTAGAGCTGTATTAATTCCAAATTGTTTTTTGGCTCTTAAGTTACCACAGGGTTCCCAAAGACCAAAAGTACCAACAGGAAGGGCCCACTGATAATTGGTAGGGCTCTCCCTGGTGGCACAACAGGTTCAAGCACTGCAGCAATTCCCAGCAAGGGAGGTAACCCACATGGCATGGCAGACCTCTCCTGACTTGCCCACTGCTCCCCTCAGCAATGTATTTCAGTAAATCTGCCTGTTTTGCTCCCCACTCTGTCTTGGTGAAACCTCTCACCTACCACACCTCTGGCAGCATAAATAAATCTTTTAAAAGAGGAAAAGAAATTCTGGAAGCTACTTAGAAAGCTAAATGTCCGTCTGACAGGTTCAGAAGGCCTAAAAAGACTTGTAAGTATAGAGACCTATGTTAAAGTTACTCAACATGGATATTATATTATCTATAAAATTTTTTAGTGTATGAAAAGATGCTCAATATCATTAGTCACTGGGGAAATGAAATCAAAACCACAATGAGATACCACACCTCCATGAGGAAGAAGAGTATTGGTAAGGATGTGGAGAAAAGAACCCTCATACTTTGCTGGTGGGAATGCCAAATGGTGCAGTCTCTTTGAAGAGAATTTTTGTAGTTGCAAAGATACTAGAGTTACTGCTGCATGACTCAACAAAGCTACCCATCTCTCCCTAGAGACTTGAAAAACATGTTTACACAAAAACCTGCACGTACATGAACAACCAGAGCAACACACTGATAGTAGTAGCCAAAAGTGGAGGTAACCCAAATGTCAATTGATGAAGGAATAAACAATATGGATATGCCCGTAAAACATTCCATGATAGAAAGGAATGACATACTGACATGAATGGATTTTAAAGATTGTAGACACAAAAGAACACATACAGTATGATTCTAATTATATGAAATATCCATAAATAGGCAAATACAGAGAAATGAAAACTAAATTGTACTCAGAAAAATTACATCCTTCAAAGGGGTTAATTTTGCTATAATTTCTTGATACAGTTGCAATGGAGAAACTATTTACCAAAACTAAGAAATCCCTTTATTTTCTAATTCTTATCAAGCCTAGAATTACATTAATTTTAAGTTGCACTGACTGAACTGTAACAAGTAAACTTAGATTACAATTTCTAAATGAATACCTGTTTGCACACCAGTATCCTTCTTGGGTGAGGTCGTAGAATTCATTTTACCACTGACTTCATCCAAGCCTGTTTTGATTTTGAAATGCTGTTAATTGATGTACTGTTTTCCACTTATATCAACTAGTAAAATATCTTATGACAGTACAGAAACAATGATACTATGTGTAGCCCAAAAAAAAAAAAAAAAAAAAAAATTTTGAAGCAAACAAAAATGAACATTGCAACAGAGATTTAGAAGGACAGCCTGAAATCATTTTGCACCATTAATTCACTGAATTTAGGATATCAGTAGATTTCTTGGTGTATAAAAGTACAGATTTTACCCATTGTGAGTAAAATTTAAGAAAATTTATGTGAGATAGTAAAAAGCATAACATTACTTTTAAAGCAGTTTCCCAAATAAGGTATTTTATACACTAGCACAAATCTGAATAGTTAATTTCCTGTTTTTAATACTTTCAACACAGCTATTTTTTTTTTTTCCATATTTTGGGTTTCATTTATGGAGTGAGAGGATTCACCAAGAGTGGGGATCAGAACAGGCAGACTGACAGAAATACATTGCTAGGGGAGCAGTGGCCAAACAGGAGAGGGCTACCTCCTGGGCCATTAACAAACTTGTGCCACAGTGGCTGCAGACAGCCTCACAGTGCGCGCTTTAACCCCCTGTACCACCAGGAGGGCCTCGAAATTATTTTAAATAATCAAAGGTGACACAAATAAATGGAAAGACAGTCTGCTCATAGGTTGGAAGAATATTACTAAAATGCCCTATCAAGGGCCCTCCCTGGTAGCGCAGTGGGTTAAAGCAGCACTAAGAAGCTAAAGCCACTTCAGCATGAGTTCGATTCCAGCCCCAGAGGTGACCCACCCACTACTCCCCCTCAGTACTTCGTCCATCTGCCTGTTATGCTCCCCACTCTGTCTTTGGTGAAACCTCTACCTTCCCTGCACCTCTAACTTACCCCAGTTCTGTATGCATAAATAAATCTTGAAAAAATGTCCTATCAGAATCCCACTGCTATTTTCACAAAAACAGAATAATCCTAAAATTTGTATGGAAATACAAAAGATTCCAAGTAACCAAAGCAGTCTTGATAAACAGCAATCATGTATCCTGATTTCAAACTAAATTGCAAAGTTAAAATAATCCAAAAATGTAGTATTGGCATAAAGTCAGCCACATATCAGTGGGATAGATTAGAGCTAAGAAATGACAACAGTATGTGTGTGTATATAGTTTTGTATATATATAGATATAGATATCCATATATATACATATACACACACAGTACGTATGTGTATATGTATACACACATGTGCTGAGAAAACTACAGAACAGCCATATGTGAAAGAATGAAATGACTACACAAAAATTAAAATATATGAAATATTTGAACCCATAAAAACTCCTAAAAATAAACAGAGTAAGCTCTTCTACATTGTTACAGGAATTTTTTTGGATTTGACAACAGTAGCAAAGGATATACAAGCAGAATTAACAAGTAGGCCCATATCAAACTAAAAATGTTTCTGTACAGCAAAGGAAACCAACAAAATGAAAAGGCATCCCACTAAGAGATAATACTTGCAAATCTGGTTAAGGGGGTAATAAAGCCAAAATATGAAGAACTCATACAACTTACTAGAAAAAAAAAATTCAGCTAAAAATTGTGCAAAGGACCAAAAAAGAGAAACACATGTCTTTTGCAGCAACTTGGATGGAGCTGGAAAAGATCATGCTTAGTGAGATAAGCCAGAAAGAGAAAGAAAAATACCGGATGGTTTCACTCATAGCAGGAGTATAATGGACCAGGCGAGAAAATAACAAACATAATTAACAACCATATACCAGAGACATTCTGTGGGGGTGGAGTGGGGAATGGGATCAAAAACGGGGGGGGAAGGGAGGGAAATGCACGGGACTATGGTGGTGGCACAGGGGTGATTTGGTGATGGGAAACCCGCGGGGATTACAATCGAGATGGAAAAAAAAATGTGCAAAATGATGAAAAAATAAACTTTGTAATAAAAAAAAAAATTGTGCAAAGGATCTGAACAAACATGTTTCCATGTTTGCCAAAGAAGATAACTAGAGCCAACATTAATCACTGGGGAAATGAAAATCAGAACCAGAAGTCATCACTCTAATACCTGTTAGAACTGGCTGTTATATTAAAAAAAAAAAAAAAAAAAAGGAAATTCTTGGGCGCTACTGAGAATATAGCTTATAATTCAGCCACTAAGGAAAATATGGAGGTTCCTAAGAAATTATATAATCCAGCAATTCCACCTCTGGCTATTTATCTTAAGAAAACAAAACCAGGTCCTTTCTGATGGTACAGGGGTTAAAGGTTCAGCACTCTCAAGCTATTGCTAGTCATTGCAGCCTGAGTTCAATCCCTGGCCAGGGAGATAGCCCACATGGCACAGCAGACCTCTCCAGATTCATCCGCTGCTCCCCTCAGCAGTGTATTTTAGTTTATCCTCCTGTTCTGTTCCCCACTCTGTTTCTGGTGAATCCTCTCATTCTCCCCCTACCCTCTGCACCTCTGGCCTATACCCATTTTTGAATGCGTAGATAAAAATAAATCTTAAAAAAAACACACTAATGTTAAGATATATGCACCCCTATGTATGCACTACAGCATTTATTCACAATAGCCAAGACGAGGAAATAAACTAAATGATGAATAAATGAAGAAAATGGTGTGTATGTTAGCGGTTGTGTATATATACATAATGGAATATATTTGTTACATTAAAAAAACCTCCATTGGGCCCTCCCTAGTGATGCAGTGGGTTAAACCGCAGCACTTAAAAAAGCTGTGGCTGGGCTCTCCCTGGTGGCGCAACAGGTTAAAGTATCCATTATGTTATGAAGCTCACCTGAGCTACTACAGCACGAATTCAATTCCCCCCCCCCAAAAGGAAGCTGACCCAGATGGTGTGGCAGATCTCTCCTGACCCGCCTGCTGCTCCCTTCAACAGTGTGTACTTCATCTATTTGCCTCTTCTGCTCCCCACTCTTGTCTCTGGTGAATCTTCTCACCCACTACTCCTCTGGCCTGTACCCCAGTTCCGTATCCATAAATAAATAAATCTTAAAAAAAAAAAAAGCTGTGGCTGCTTCAGTGCAGGTTCGATCCCCACCCCAGAGGTGACCCACATGGCGAGCAGACCTCTTCTGTCTCGTTAGTATACTTATTCGATCTGCCAGTTCTGCTCCCCACTCTGGCTATGGTAAATCCACTCACCAACCCCTGCACTTCTGGCCTATACCTAGGTTCTGTATGCATAAATAAAGCTTTAAAAACAAATATATACACACACAATGTGATACTTAAAAAAAAAACAACAAGCTTGCCATCTACAACATGAATGGACCTTGAGGACCTCATGCTAAGTGAAATCAGACAAGTACCACATGCTTTCATTTATTTGTGCAGTTAAGAAAAAATAACAAAGGACAATTAAAACCATCTTTTAAAAATGTTTAAAGTAAAATTCTAGCTGTGCTTACCACCAAGATTTTTCATCAATCCAGATGTGTCATGTCCCTTTTGAGAGAGTTCTCGAATTCTCTGTTCCTGTTTCAGTCTCTGTGCCAGTTCCTGCGCTTTCTGCATTGTCTGGAACAGCTCATTTGTTTTGAGAGTCATAATTTCCTATCAATATTGCAGTACAGAATTTGTAAATGTAATCATTAAAACATGTACAGAACTACTCTACTTTCTAAGCTCCAATTATGTGCTAGACAACTATTCAAAAATACTTTGAGTAGGCTCCTCCTCGGTGGTGCAACAGGTTAAAGCACAGCACTATGAAGTTATCTGCAGCCACTTGCAGCACAAGCTCGATTCCCAGCCAGGGAGCTGACCCACATGGCCAGGAAGACCTCTCCTAAACTGCCTACTGCTCTCTTCAGCAGTTATTTCGGTAGATCTGCCTGTTCTGCTCCCCACTCTGTCTGGTGATTTACTCACCACCCTTCCCTCCCCCTGCACTTCTGGCCTGTTCGTGTGTGCATAAATAAATAAATCTTTAAAAATATATACTGCGAGTAGTTAATAGGACAAAGCTCCTTCCCTTTACAACCTTAATTTTAGTATCTTGTTCTATAAGCATATTAGATATTGGATCACAGATATAAGAACTCTTAGCCACCCAAGTTTACACTAATAAATTTTCAAAGTTTCTAAAACTTATGGTCAATTCTACTAGGATTCTATTACATTAAAAAGACTTAAAAGGTAAACAGAAGTTTATGTTCATTCCTTGCAGTTTAGTTAAGGATACTTTGCTTTTTTTCATGTGCCTCATTATTTCACATATACAGTTGGCTTGATCTAGTCAACATAAAAAAAAAAAAAATTGGAACCAAGGATGATGTGCCTCTTTATCAACTAATTTTGGAGTGAAGTTTGCAAGTGAGAAAGGTCAAGAAAATGCAGTTTCTTAGTCCAACCTCACCACTCCAGGGGAAATGCTCTATGGCCTACTCTGCAAACTTCATGAATCTGTGGTAATCAAAGGTCATCTATGATTTGCTCTTTGTCAGCTTAGCTCAAATATGGGTCTTGATACCAACAGATGTTAGCCACATCATTTAATATGGGGGTTCTCCTAGTCAACCAGATAGCTACTCTTCTTAAAAAGATCCTTATTTAGCAGTGTAAATCTCTAACACAGCAACAAACTGTATCCCAGTCAGCCAGCAAATAAATCCATTTGCTCACCAGTACAGAAGGAATAGAACGGCCCATCTTTTAACATATCTATAATATTTACTAATAAACATTTCAAATCAAGCATATTTTGCTTTGTGTGGAATTAACTAATCTTAATTTCTTTAGAAAGCAAAATTAAGAAATAAAGCACTTATGAAAGAAAAAAGGCATTTGTGAAGTGTAATAAAACCTCTTCCTCCTTACTTTCATAACCTTTATGGAAAGCTGTCATGTTTCCACATATAGCTTCATCATTTCTAACTGCATGCGAATTTAACTTCTAATTTTTCCTTTAAAATATATTTTCTACTCTTAAATGATAGAGTTCTAAATACCCACTTCCTTTTGTTTTTGCTTAAGTATATCTTCTTCATACTGTTTCTGCATCTCTTCTCGTTCCCGTGCTAAACGATGCTCCTCCTCTTGCTCCTCTTTCTTTCTTTGTTCTTCTTCTAGCTGCTTCTTCCTGCGCTTCTCTTCTACTTGAGCAGTGATGGCTTTCTAGTCATAATCATATAAATCATTGTCACAAATAGAGAAATTCACAAAGCATTTATATGTTTTTTTTTAATAAGCTAATCTGTAAACAAAAGTATTACATATATGAGTAAAGCTAAAATGTCAAATTTCTGATGTATTTATTCCACCTTTCAATATTATTTTACATGCTATTGCTTTAAGGCCATGAGGCTTAAAATTAGAAAAACTAGTTAAAAACAATTGAATGCTCACTGAACTGACTGAGGGTAGTATTAGTTATACTAAGGGACTTAAGAGACAATCTTAGACTGAGTTTACATGAGACTGAGAATCAGGATAGCCAAATTTTCACATTAGTTTTTAAAAAATTATTTAGGCAGTTATAGCCCTTTAATATTAGATTAACAGAAATCTATCCTTAATTTTCTTCATATAAACTTCTAGATTTCTTATTCATAATTTTACTTGAAGCTCATATATACTTCACTTTCAAAGAACTAATTGTCATCTTAAACAGAATTCAGGAGACCTGAGCTGAATTGATAAAATTTCTAATACCAGGCCCTTCCTGGTGGCACTATGAAGCTGGCTGAAACTGCTTCAACACCAGTTCAATCCCCAGCGAGGCAGGTGACCCATATGGCACAGCAGACTTCCCCTGTCTCACCTGCTGCTCCCCTTAGCTGTGTATTTCAGCAGATCTGTCTGTTCTGCTCCTCACTCTGTCTCTGGTGAATCCTCTTAATGCTCCTCGACCTCTGACTTGTACCCCAGTTCTATATGCATAATCAAATAAATCTTTTTAAAAAATTCTAACGCCAAAACTTGAGATTTACTGTAGTTTTACATACACACCAATTTATTAAAGACTTTCTCTCTCAGAAAGCAGGTGGCTGTCCTATGAGATTCTATCTGGTAATCAGTGTTAAGTATACTTTTAACACAATGCCAGCTGCAGTCAGGATTAAATCCTGGGCCTGGGCCTATGCAATAAGTTTATACTGGAATTTTAATGTCCATTTTTGAGGTATCAGTTAGTTATGAATGCTGAAATACTAATGCAGAGAACGTTTTACAATGCAATACCTGATGTTCTAACTGTTTCTGCCGCCGTCTGTCTCGTTCCTCAATCTGAGCGGGGTCCAAGAGAGCAGTCATAGAACGGAGAAAGCTGACAAGGTAGATATATTAGCTATTTAAAACCCCCAAAAGATGTATTTAGTTAGGTATTAAATAATTTTTTGTTTGGGATATATTGATCATTTCTATTAAAAATATATATATATAAAACCTGAAGCCTTATTAAGATGTTGTGTTATATAACAATCACAACCAAACGTAGGTTTTCTTTAACATCAACAAATAATGCAGAACAGACTTACTTTGTTTTCTGACTGTTTGGCATAACCACATCCCTAACAGGTTTTCCTATATGCGCCTCCTCTGAAGCTTCAACTTGGATTCCAGTTGTAGGAGTATAAACACTGCTAATATCAGTCAGCTCCTGAGTGTCTGGAGAGACACAGAAGTACTCTGGTTGTTTGTGTGTTGACCGAGAGGACATTTGAGACTGAGAATCAGGATAGTTCTTTAATGAATCAAAATGCATTGCCCATCTGTCATGTTCCTCACCCTAATTATGACAAAAAAAGAATTACTAAGAATTTTTTCCAACTGTTCTCATATAAAATCTAATGACAGACATGATTTCTAAGAGTAAGATAAGCATCATAAAAATAAATAAAACTATTCTGATTCAGTATATATTTAGATAACCAATTGAATATTGAAAATTCAAACATACAGGAAATTTCTAAAAAGTCACCTACAAGAAGCTATGCAAAAATCACTAAAGGCATTCAATGAAAGGATCATATAAGCAAATGTGGAAGAATTTGAATACTCAAATGTTTTAGTACAATAGTTTCAAGAATAAAGTTTACAATTCAACACTATGTGGGCCCTCCCTGGTGGCGTAATGGGTTAAAAGCACAGCCCTATGAAGCTACCCACAGCCACTGCAGCATGAGTTCGATAACCAGGCAAGGAGGTGACCCACATGCATGGCAGACCTCTCTTACCCACCCACTGCTCCCGGTGTATTTCAGTGTATCTGCCTATTCTGCTCCCCATTCTGTCTCTGGTGATTCTTCTCACCCACACCTCTGGCCTGTACCCCAACTCTTAGATGCATAAATAAATAAATCTTTAAAAAAAAAAAACAAAACTGTGACTTATTTTTTCCTTTATGACCTTAAAAAAATTTATAAGTATATATTTTAATAATATACAGTTATATATATTTATATTTTACGTATAATAGTGGCATAATTTATATATTGTTATATGTAATATATAATTTATGTAATATATATATTTTTAATAATATAAGTTTATTTTTACATCATTTTGTGCGTTTCATCTCAGTTGTAACCCCGTAGGCTTCCCATCACCAAATCACCCGTGTGCCATCACCATAGTTCAGTGCACTTCCTTCCTCCACACTGTTTATGAACACATTCCCCACTCCACCCCCATAAAATGTCTCTGGTGTATAGCTGTTCATTATTTTTTTTTTCCCCTTAATCATAAGTTACCTTTGACAATATGGCTTTTTCCTCTATTTTCCTTTGTTGGTCATCTTCTATTTGTTTTTTTAACTCTTGAATCAATTTTCTCTGCTGCTCTTGTTTCACAGCACTGAAAGGGTGCTCCAGTGGAACTACTTCCTATACAAAAGGCAACAACACCATCTTAAATTCAGTTCCCTTTTTCTAACCACTTTGTATTTACAAATCTTGCCAAACAACTTAGACACATTTAATGTAGTTAGGCATTTCTCTATAGAACATGAATAATTCAAGTACAAAAGAAGTCATCATAATGATCTCCAGAATAATTTGTAATACATATTAGTAGAACATATCCCTCTTAAGAGAGCTACTTAACATAAGGAAAATTTTTAGAGAAAGTCAGAAAGTTCTTTCTTCAAAACAGTAACACTTTCAAATTATTACACTCTCATTTACTCTTTGAAAGGGATTATTGATAATTTAAAATAAATGACTGCTGTAATTATATTTGCTTTAGAATACAACAAATACTGCCTTTGGATCAAGAACTGGGGGGATGTTGAGTGCCAAACTTTCCTTACTGAACAATATGTGCCTCCAGGACATCTTTTCTGTTTCTGCTGCTATGGCTCTATGACATTTCGATAAGAAAAGTATACTGTGTGCTCAGATTTTTAAAAAATCATTAACATTAAAATTCTGTGACCTTATTTTGACTTAGTATGCTCTAAAAGCAATGAAAGAATATATTCTGAAACATAATCGTTAAGCAACATTTTGTCGTGTGAAGTGACTGCAGAACGTAATTTAAGAAAATAGGTTCACAGAATACTCAATGGAGGGTCCTCCCTGGTGGCACAATGGGCTAAAGAATAGTATTATGAAGCTATCTGCAGCCACTGCAGCACAAATTCAATCCCTTGACAGGGAACACCCACATGGCGCAGTAGACCTCTCCTGACCCGTCCACTGCTCCTCTCAGCAGTTTGTTTCAGTAGATCTGCCTGTTCTGCTCCCCACTCTGTCTGTGGTGAATCCTCTCACCTCTAACCCCTCCCCCCTCCACACACACACCTCTGGCCTGTACCCCAGTTCTTAAATCATTAAGTAAATCTTTAAATTTTGTAAAGTTCATTTATTTATGCTTACAGAACTGGGGTACAGGCCAGAAGTGTGTGGGTGAGAGAATTCTATTTCTAGAAATGTTATTTTCTAGAGGTCAAAACTGAAAGGAAAAAGAAATGGACCCTTTGAATACTTTACAAAGATCTGCTTCTTAAGTGTGACCTAACCAGATTTTATTTCAATTTTAATGGCATTTCAAATTATTCAGAGATTAGGTACAAGTCAAATTACCTTTGAAAATTCCGAAAAATCACAAATTAAGATTTTTAAATATGTTTTATATTTACAACCCTATGGAAAATTTAATAAGCACTCAATTCATTCTTTAATTTCCTATTCAATGGTATCAAACAAATCCATTATCACTGAATAGCCACTTGAATAATTCATATCATTTCTGCAACTGATTATGAACCCTTTCAAGTTATTTTCTTTTTCACAAGCTTCCTCAATGTGCATTCAATTAGAGGAATGAAAGTATAAGCATTTGGAATGGGAAGTGAGAAATGGAGGGTAGAATGGAATGGAATCCCCCATAAGGTTTACTAAACTCATTTAATTGAAGCTCAGTAAGGCCAGTATATATTCAAAGTAAGACAAACTATCAAATATTTTATGACCATGGTCTAGCACCACTTCTTCCATTAATTCCTCCAAAGGGTTAAAGAAAGAGAACCTCCCAGGTAGCGCAAGGGGTTAAGTCTCAGCACTATCAAGCTATTGCCAGTTTGATCCCCAGCTAGAGAACTGACCCACAAGGCACAGCAGACCTCTCCAGTTTCCCTCCACCTCCCACTCGGCTCCCTTCAGCAGTGTATTTCAGTACATTTGCCTGTTCTGCTGCCCACTGTTTCTCATGAATCCTCTTGCCTCCCAACCCCACCTCAAGCCTATATCCCAGCTCTTATATGCATACATAAATCTTTATAATAAAAGAGAGTTAAGGAAAGAACTCTCTTTCCCCAGGCAATCTCTTAACTTTTTACATTATCTTGCTCATATTACTGAACGAAACTTCCCTCACATTAAAAAAAAAAAACCTTCTTTCCTAAAAGTGACAGGACAGTGGGCCCTCCCTGGTGGCACAGTGGGTTAAAGCACTGCACCGAGAAGCTAAAGCCACTTCCACATGAGTTCAATTCCCGCCTGCCCCCGAGGAGACCACATGGCGTGGCAGACCTCTCCTGACCCGCCCGCTGCTCCCCTCAGCAGTGTACTTTGTCGATCTGCCT
>NW_004567105.1:56336952-56341390 GCF_000260355.1 Condylura cristata
TCAGCAAAGTTACAGGTTACAAAACCAACAGAAAATCGGATTTCTACATACTACCAGTTAACAATCTGGAAAAAGAAAATCAAGGTATTAGTTCCATGTAAAATAGCATCTTAGTTAGATTTTCTTACAAATAGTGGGAAAGAATCGATACACTGAAAGCTCTACAGTATTACTAGAGACAATAAATGTAAAGAATCTGTATTCACAAACTGAAAGACTTAGTATTCTCAGGTCACCTAAAGTGTCCTACAGATTTAATGCAACGTCTATGAAAATCTCCACGATGTTTTTGTAGAAACAGAAAATTCCATCACAAAACTCCTAAGAAATTTCAAGGGACAATGAATAGCTAAAATGGAAAAAAACACAAAATTAGAGGACTTATACTTTTGATTATCATAACTTTGAAGTCACTTTTGAAAAAGGTGCTGGCAAAATCGGTGGATATCCTTATGCAAAAGAATAAAGTTGGATCTTTACCTTACCTTACATGTAAAAACTCAAAGTGGATCAAAATCTAAACATTAAAAAAAAAAAAAAAAACACTCTTAGAAGAAAACAAGAGAAAAGCTCCATAACAGATTTGGCATTTTTTTCTTAGATATGACACCAAAAGCACAGATAACAAAGAAATAGGTATCAGACTTCAAAATTAAAAACTTCTGTGTATCAAAAGATACTACTAAGTGAAAAGGGAGCCCACAGAATGGGACAAAATAGCTGTAAAGGATAAAAGATAAAGACTTGAGCTATAGACTATATAAAAAGTTCCTACAAGTTACCAACACAAGGCAAAAATGGTCAAAGAATTTTCACAGCTGTTTTGCTAACAATTATATAAAGAAGGACCATATTGACATGAAAGCCTTGTATGGACAGCAAACCTCTCCTGTCTTGCCAGGCTCTCCTCTCAGCAGTGTGTTTCATTTGATCTGCCTGTTCTACTCCCCACTCTGTCTCTAGTGAATCTTCTTAACCCCCTTTCCCTGCACCTGTACTTCCAGCCTATACCCCAGTTCTAAGCTAAATAAATAAAGCTCAAAATCCCTAACTAATCATTAGGAAAATGTAAATCAAAACAACAGAGAAATACCTCTTCACACCCATTAGGATGAGTAGTATCAAAAAACTAAAAAATTAATTCTGGTGAGAATATGGACTAACTAGAACCCTTGTGGACAAATGAGAAAGTACAATGGTACAGGCAGCTATGAAAGTATAATTAAAAAATTATCAAATTAAACTGGTTAACACTTTAACACAAAACATTAAAGGTGAAACTGCCATATGATTTAGTTATTCCACTTACAGGTATATACTTAAAAGTATTAAAAGCTGAAACTAGAAGTGATGATTTCTATACCAATGGGCATAGCAGCATTATTCACAATTAACAGGTGGTAACAACCCAAATACTATACAACATTTAAAAGAACAGATAAAATGTATTACAAATACCATTAGAATATGATTCAGTCTTAATAAATGAAACTGTGACAGGGGCAACCATATGGACTAAACCTGAAAACATTATACTAGAGGAAATATGTCCTACAAAAAAGAATAAATACACTGAGTTTCAATTTATATGAAGATCCTGAAATAGTCAAATTCATAAAACAAGTGGTGACTGACCAGGATGGGAGAAACAGGATGCTACTATTTAATGGGTAGTTTCAGTTTGGGACAATGAAAAAATTCTAGATATAGACACTGGTTATGGCTGTGTGACAATGTCTTTAGTGCTGCTGAACTGTTTATTTGAAAACTTGTGAATACTGTATCACATGTATTTTTACTATAGAACAGTTAAAAAAATGGAGCCTTCCCTGGTGGCTCAACAGGTTGAAACGCAACATTAAGAAGCTAGCCACAGCTAAAACCCATATATAAACCCACAGGTTTATGGACAAGTAATCTTTGACAAAGGAGCAAAGAAGATACAATGGAACAAAAAAAGTTTGTTCAGCAAATGGTGCTGGGAAAACTGGGAAGCTACATGCAAAAAAATGAAACTAGATCACTACCTCTCACCATATACAAAAATCAACTCAAAGTAGATTAAAGACCTAGACATAAGAACGGAAACCATAAATACCTAGAAGCAAAGATGGGCCAAACACTACACGACATACACTTCAGCAACATCTTTAAAGATAGAGCACCCAGTGCAACGATAATGAAGGCAAGGATAAATGGATGGGACTACATCAAGTTAAAGGGCTTCTGTATGCAAGAGACATTACAAAAAACAGACAGACATCCCACTGATTGGGAAAATTTTTTTTAAAAGATTTATTTATTTATGCATACAGAACTGGGGGTGTAGGCCAGAGGTGCAGGGGCAGTGAGAGGACTCACCAGAGACAGAATGGGGAACAGAATAGACAGATCAACAAAGTACACTGCTGAGGGGAGCAACCAGCAGGTCAGGAGAGGTCTGTTGCGCCATGTAAATCACCTCCAGGGCGGGGGTTGAACTCATGCTGAAGTGGCTTCAGCCTCTTAGTGCTGTGCTTTAACCTGCTGTGCCACCAGGGAGGGCCCATAGTCATGCTTTAATTAGAGAAAATGAACTTCCTAAAAATAGTAATAAGAGATGGTAACAGACCTATAAATATTAAACAACCTCTTTGGGAATCAGTGGTGGCACAAGGCATTAAGTCTCAGCACTATGAAGCTATTGGCAGCCACTACAGCATGAGTTCTATCCTGGCCAGGAACAGATCCACATGGCGCAGCAGACCGCTCCTGTCTTGTCTGCTGCTCACCTCAGCAGTGTATTTCAATCAATCCGCCTCTTCTGTTCCCCATTCTGTCTCTGGTAAATCCTTTCATCCCCTTCCTCTCCCACCCTCTACCCCAGCCCTGCACCTTTGGCCTACATCCCAGCTCTTGCATGCATAAATAAAATAGATCTTTAAAAACAAATATTAAATGATTGCTAATATATAAAGGAGCTTTATTTAAGAAGATAAAGGAAGACATTAACACTCATCAATATATATGTACTAAATGAAGGAGCACCAAAATATTTAAGACAACCATTAACAAACCTATAAACAAACGTCTGCAACACAAAAGCAGTAGGGGATTCCAACACCAATTACATCAATGAATAGATAAACCAGACAGAAAATCAACAAGGAAACAATAGCCTTCAATAAGGAAAACAGACCAAATGGACCTACTAGACATCTGTAGGGCCTAGATGCTCTCCAAAAGCTGAACATTATTTTCTTCTCAAATGCACATGTAACATTCTCACATGTGAGCCACAAAGCTAGTGTCAATAAATTCATCAAGTATATTCTCTGATCATAATGCTACCAACCCAGAAATCAACCATAAAATGAAAGCAGGAGAAATCTTTAATATGTGGATGAACAACACTGAATGCTATTGGATTAATGAGGATCTCTAGAGAAACAAAAAATACCTGTACAAAAATGAAAACTTAAGCTACCAGAGCCTATGGGACACAGCAATACATGCTTAAATGAAACACAAGAAAGTTCAAATAAATAATCTAACATTATGACTTAAGGAACTATAAAAAAAAAAAAGAACAAATGAAACCATAAAACCCCAGAAGGAAAGAAATAATCTATAGTAGTGTGGAAATCAATGAAACCAAAAGCAGATTCTTTGAAAAAATATCAAAATAGATAAATCTCTATCCAGACTCACAAAGGAAAAAAGAGAGAAAACATAAATAGAATCAGAAATGAGTTATTACATTGCAGAACTAGAGAGGATCAAATGAGACCATTATAAACATCACTATGGCACCAAATTGGAAAATACAGAAGAAATGGACAAATATTTTTTTTAAAAAGAACTATATATTCATTCATACAAGAACTAGGATACAGGCCAGAGGTATGGGGGGGGGGCGGTAAAAGGACCCACCAGACACAGAGGGAAGAGCAAAACACGCAGACTGACTGAAATACACTGCTGAGGGAAGCAGCAGGCAGGCCAGGAGAAAGGTCTGCGATGACATGCAGGACACCACCCTGACTGGGGATAGAACTTGTACTGCAATGGCTGCAATAGCCTCACAGTGCTATGTTTTGACCAGCTGGACCACCAGGGAAAGCCAGAAGTGGATAAATTCTTAAAAGCACATATTCCCAAGACCATATCAGGAGGAAATAGGAAACCTGGACAGGCCTGTTAAAAGCCAAGAAAAAAAAAAAAAAATCAAAAGCCCAGAACCTAATGGGTTTCACTAATGAGCTCCACCAAATTTTCAAGGATGAATACCATCATCAGGAAGAGGGAATTCTCCCAAACACATTTTATGAGCCCAACATTAGTCTGACACCAGAAGCAGATAAGTTTTTCACAAAAAACTACAGACCAATGAACCTAATAAACACTTGTAAAAATCCTCACAGGGCCCTCCCTGGTGGCGCAGCGGGGTAAAGCACAA
>NW_004567105.1:56341898-56342925 GCF_000260355.1 Condylura cristata
AGGAGAGGTCTGCCGCGCCATGTGGTCACCTCCGGGGCAGGCGGGAATCGAACTCATGCGGAAGTGGCTTTAGCTTCTCAGTGCTGCGCTTTAACCCACTGCACCACCAGGGAGGGCCAAATGGTTAATTCTTAATTTGCATTAATACTCTTAGTATATAGAACCTCCATGGTTAAGTCTCAGCACTATAATCACTACTGCAGAGTTCAACCCTCAGGCAGGGAGTTAACCCATATATGGCAAAGGAGACCTCTCCTGTTTCCCCACTGCCCCCCTTAGCAGTATATTTCACTTAATCTACATGTTCTGCTCCCCACTTTATCTCTGGTGAATCTTCTCATCTGCCCCACACTTCTGGCTTACACCCTACTTCTATGCAAAAATAAATAAAAATAAAATCATGGTATAGGTTATACTCCCAGATAATAAAAGACCTAGAGCCCAGGTAAATTATGATATTTTGCTAACTAAAAATACTACCTTTAGCATTAAAGACTAATTCTAATTTTTGAAAAGTAAGTTAGCAATGGATTCTCATCCATTTCATTAGTTATAATTTTTAGTAGTGTCTGTATACACCAGTTTATAAACTGTACACACTTAAGAGTACTATCTATAACTACAGATTTCCTCAATATTAACTGTATTAATTTATTAAGACTATTCACAGTGAGTTAAGGTGCTTTTGAGACCAGAGCCTCCCTGGTGGCATGAGTTAAGTCTCAGCACTATCTAGCAGCATGATGCCCCAGCCAGGTACATTAGACCTCTCCTGCCTTGCCTACTGCTCCTCTCAGAAAGATATTTGAGTAGATACACCTGTTCTGCTCCCTACTCTGTCTCTGGTATATCCTCTGCACCCCTGGCTTAGACCCCAATTCTTAAATTCATAAATATCTTTTTAAAAAAAAAGTACTTCTGGGTTTTTGACAAAGTTCAACACCCATTTATGTTTAAGGCCCTTGAAGTCCTCGGAATAGAAGGAACATACCTCAACATGATAAAAGCCATCTATGATAAGCCCACA
>NW_004567105.1:56343025-56346628 GCF_000260355.1 Condylura cristata
CCCGCTGCTCCCCTCAGCAGTGTACTTCGTCAATCTGCCTGTTCTGTTCCCCACTCTGTCTCTGGTGAAGCCTCTCACCACCCCTGAGCCTCTGGTCTTACCCCAGTTCTGTATGCACAAATAACTAAATCTTTAAAAAAAAAAAAAAATCCTCACAAAATTTTAACAGGCTGAATTCAACAATACAGTAAAAAGATCACACATCACAATCAAGTGGCATTTACCAACATATGCACATCAACCAATGCTTTTAGTTTATCAACAAAATGCAAGACAAGAGTCATGATTAGGGCCTCCCTGGTGGCATAGGGGTTAAGTCTCAGTGCTATTGCCACTGCTGCTTAGTTCTATACCCAGCCAGGAAGCTGACCCACATGGTACAACAGACCTCTGTTTTACTCGCTTTTCCCCTCAGCAGTGTATTTCAGTACATCCATCCGCTCCCCACTCTGTCCCTGAGGAACCATCTCAATGCCCCTCCACACATCTCCAGCCTGCACTCCAGTTCTATGCTAAAAAAAAAAAAATCATATAATCATGGTAATAGACACAGAAAAGGCACTTGGTTAGCATTCATCATCATTAATACTCTTAACAAAAATGAGAATTGAAGGAATATATCTCAACATAATAAAGACCACGTATGCCAAACCCACAGCAAGCATCAAATTCAAAGGTGAAAAACTGAAAACTTTCCCTTTAGAAGCGAACTGGAAAAGAAGACATAAAGCCATCACTATTTGCAGGTGACATGATAATGAAAACTGTTAAGACATTTTAAAAAAAAAGATGAAACGGAAATAAAGTCCCTGCTTATAGATGGGAAGAATTAGCATTGCTATAATGGTGACCTTACCCAAAGCAATCCCCATCAAAACTTCAATGAATTCTTCAAAGTAGCAGAGCAAATATTACTTAAATTTATGTAGAACCACAACAGACTTTGAATCACCAAAGTAATTAGACAAAGAGAAGAGAAACAGAAATACCACATTCTCTAACTTCAAACTACACTACAAGGTTATATTACTCAAAATACTGGCATAAACAGACATATAGACCAACAGAATTGAGGGCCCAGAATATACCCACATTTATATGGATATTTAATCTATGATGAAGGAGCAAAAAGTATACAATGGAGAAAGGCAAGTCTCTTCAAAAAATGGTATTGGGAAAACTGGACAAATGGAAAAAACTGAAACTAGATCAATCTCCTATACCATACACAAAGATAAATTCAAAATAGACAAAAGACCTGGACATAAGATCTGACACAATAGAATTCGTGGTAGAAAACATAGGCCAAACATTCCACAGCAATGATTTTAATGGTATCTTTGGGGACTCAACTCTAGCAGTAAGGGAAACAAACAAAAATGAACAAATGGGACCAGAAGCAAAGGAAATATTGATGAAGATGTAGAGAAAAAGGAACCCTTGTATACTGTTGATGGAAATGTAGACTGGTCCAGTCCTTAGGAATAACAGTATGGAAATTTCTTAAATATTAAAAGTGTAGCATATGATCTAGCAAATACACTTTCAGGTTTTTAATCCAAAGAATGAAAGCACACTAATTCAAAGAGACACATGCACTCATATATTCATTATAGCTCTATTTACAATAGCCAAGTTATGGAAACAATCTAAGTGCCCAGCAACAGATGAGTGAATAAAGATGAGCTATGTATACAAGACAGTGAATACCACCGAATGATAAAAAGTGATGAAATCTTGCTATGTATCACAATGAATGAACTGGAGGGGATTAACCTATGAGAAATAAGCCAGAGGAGGTAAGACAAATAGTGGATGACTTCATTATATGTAGAATAATGAAAAAAAAAAAAAATGAAACCAAAGCTAGCCCTAGAAATATTACTACAAAATTGGGACAACCAGAGCTGAAAGGTGAAAAATGAGACAGGGGAGTTAGTCCAATATGGTAGAGGATTATGAGCGCTTTGGTGGTAGGGTTGGTAACACTTATCTGAAGAGCTATTAATCTAGCCCCTCCCCTAAATCATACACTTTAAACCAATGATCAACGTTACCATACAAAAGAAAAAGGGTCACCAAAAATAACTTAAAAAAAAATAGCCTCCTTGGCCCTCTCTGGTGGCACAGCAGGTTAAAGCACTGCACTGAGAAGCTAAAGCCACTTCCGCATGAGTTCGATTCCCACCTGCCCCGGGGGTGACCACATGGCGTGGCAGACCTCTACTGACCCGCCTGCTGCTCCCCTCAGTAGTATACTTCGTCGATCTGCCTGTTCTGCTCCCCACTCTGTCCCTGGTGAATCTTTTCACCCTCCGCATCTCTGGCCTGTACCCCAGTTCTGTACAAATAAATAAATCTTTAGAAAAAAAAATAGCCTCCACTCACCAAAGAAGCTAGCAGAATGATACCACTCTACCCCATATTAGAGTATACCCGTCTTCACTTAAGGCTTCCTAGTTATTAAGAAAATCCAAGTTTTCATTAAGGTAAAGGTTCTGAACCATTCTCAAAAAGACCAAGGCATACAAACTTATGAGGAACAAAAGGAGTTTTTAGCTGCAAAATGGAAAGAATGTTTGGAGTGAGTAATACAGAGATGAAAGTAGGGAGCATTTAACTGGAAGAGGGGGAATGAGACTGAGAATCAAGAAGAGGAGAAAAGGATGCTGGTAAGAGAATTGACTCAAAATAGTTGCAGTTACTGTTTTGTAAATTACGGTAGAGCCTCTTCTTATCCTCAGGGTATACATTACAAGCATCCTAATGATGCCTGGATTTTATATATATTAAGCACAGTAAGAGATAAACAATAACTAATAATAAAGCAACTATACCAATATGTTGTCATAAAAATATGTAAATATGGTCTATTTCAAAATATCTTTTTGTACATAATTTCTCTGAACCATGGCCAACACAGGTAAGCCAAACCACAGAAAGCAAAATCTCAAATAAGGGGGAACTACTGGGTAAGAAAAGCAAAATCTCAAATTCTTGCTATAGGTCAGCTACCTTTCTAAGCACTTCATATACATTACCTCACACTTTTAACAAAACTGGCCTTGGGGGGCACTGTTGCAATCAAACTTCTACTCGGTTACTAAAGAGGTGAGCTTTAACATTTGTGGCTATAGCTGAGACTTCTGAAACCAATTATGTCTTACATATGTAACAGGGATTTTTTTGTTCAGTTAATTTTACTTTCCATCCATAGCCTCTCTCCAGTATTTGACCACATTCATATACAAATACATAAAAGCTATCTAACCAGTAAAGGATAAATAAATAATTATACTCTTCAATCCTGGTGCCCAGTCCTGGATTTAGTCTCTGCATGTTGTCCTTCTCCCATCCTCAACCCCCTTCTCTACTGCCAACCAAAAATAATTTTACTCAGTTTCTGGTTAAAAAAGACTTTCGGTCATTAAAAACATATTTACAATGTTAGAGAAATCTAAGTCACATCAAATGATTAATTCTTTTTTTTTTTTTTAAAGATTTATGTATTTGTGCATACAGAGCTGGGGTACAGGCCAGAGGCTCAGGGGCGGCGAGAGGCTTCACCAGAGACAGAGTGGGGAGCAGAACAGGCAGATCGAC
>NW_004567105.1:56349860-56353130 GCF_000260355.1 Condylura cristata
TCTGAAACTAGAACAATACAATTCTATGTTACTCCTTTTGTTAATGTAAAATTATCAACAGACTACAAAATTAATGTAGTAATAATGTAGGCAAGTCACCTTTCTATGGATCAGAACCAATAGCCATGTAAACATTCTAACAGAACCTGGAGTTTTATAGAAACCCACAGTGCTCAAAAATTCTACTGCCAGGATCATACCTGTTAGGTTACTTGCTTAGTTTCAGAATACACTTATTGAGATGTAAATGTTTACAGGAAGAAAGAATTATATATATATATATATATACACACACACATATATATATATATATACACATATATATATATATACATATATATGAGAGAATTGGTTAATAATATATTTTTTAAAGATTTGTTTATGCATACAAGAACTGGTATGCAGACAGAGGTGTGGAGGGTAAGAAGGTTCACCAGAGACAGGGTGGTGAGCAGAACAGGCAGACTGACTGAAATACACTGCTGAGGGGAGCAACGGACAGGTCAGGAGAGGTGTGCCATGCCATGTGGGTCACCTCCCGGGACAGGCATTGAACTTGTGTTGCAGCGGCTGTGGATCACTTCATAGTGCTGTGCTTTAATCCACTGCACCACCAGGAAGGACCCAGTTATTAACATTTTAAAGTTTAAAGACCAGAATGTACTCAGTAAAAATTGGTGATTAAGAATAAGATTATATTGATTCCTTAAAACAACATAGTTTATATTACAATCAAGTATTAAAGGGCTTATATATGCAAAGTACTGAATTATTTTTAATTAAAGTAGACTTGCCTCTAAAATATGACCAACTCTAGGTAATGAACACCCATCAGCCTGGATCACTGTTACCTGAAGGGGAGTCTGTGACAGAATGTTGGAAGAGCTAGCAGAAGACTAAAAACAGAAAAACAATGGCACTTTGTATAAACTGAGGCAAAATTTAAACATTTTAATTCAGGTAACTAAAGTATTACCTGAGAAATACCTAGTACATACTTATGTTTGACAAGCAGTTACTTATATTTGATTTGATAACCTTGTAGTAGTAGATAACACATGGTCAGTGGCAGAGTTTTGCACTCATTCAAAAAATAACTGCACAAAATTTTATAGGAGTGTAAAGAAGGTATCAGGGGGATTTTACAGTCACTTATTAACCCAGTGAGAAAATTTACAGAATGCAAACACTAGTTGAGATTATATTTAAATTCAAAATAACACTGTTTGGAAATGACACATGAAGCTTTTTTAATTGTTTTTAAAATGTTTTATGATTTGAACATGACAGCATTAAAATACATTACAAAATTATACCTAATAGGAATAATATTCCATAAAGTTTGATATTGATACTCTTACCTTAGATTGGTCAAAAATTTGAAGCTTTTCCCATACTATTTGATCACTTTCAGGTTTTCTCCTGATATTATTGCATTTTTCTGAAGCTTCTTTTTCTTTCTTCTTTAAAGCAACCTGTTCATCTGCAAATAATGTCCTTTTTTAAAAAAAGGTACAAAACTAAAAAACAAATCAAGTAAACAAAAGACCTTAAAGAGTGTAGATTTCAACATAGATCTAATAAAAAAAATGGTTTTTTTAGGAACAAGATTGATTCACAGAACAGGGAAAAATTTTAAGAAATAATAAAACATTTGCTTAGAATCAGACTTATGGCATAAATGGATATAAAAATGCTTGTTTTAGACATCCCACTGATTGGGAAAAACTTTTCTCACACAATACTAAAAATATTGATCACAATGATATACAAAGAACTCATGAAACTCAACAAAAATAAACAACCCCATCAGAAAATGGGCAGAAGAACTAAAAAGACACTTCTCTAAAGAGGAAATGCAAATGGCCAACAAATATGAAAAAACGTTCAGCATCACTTGTAATAAGGGAGATGCAAATTAAAACCACAATGAGATACCTGCTCACACCAATGAGAATGGCACATCTTAAAATAACTAGCAACAACAAATGTTCTTGAGGATGTGGAGAAAAGGGAACTCTCCTACACTGCTGGTGAGAGTGCAAACTAGTACAACCACTATGGAAAACTACTTGGAGGTTCCTCAAACTGCTAAAAATGGATATGACCCAGCAATCCCAAACCAAGGTATCTATCCAAAAGCCACAAAAACACTGATTCAAAAAGACACCTGAACCCCCATGTTTACTGCTGCTTTATTTACAATAGGAAAGAAATGGAATCAACCCAATGCCCAAAAATGACTGGATAAAAAAACAAAAAAGTGTGGTGTATATATACACAATGGAATATTACTCAGCAATCAAAAAAGATAAACACATGCCTTTTGCAGCAACATGGATGGAGCTGGAAGGGATCAAGATCATGCTTAGTAAAATAAGCCAGAAGAAATACTGGATGGTTTTCACTCATAGCAGGAGCATAAAGAAGTGGGGGGCGGGGAGGGAGAAAAAAAAACCAAAAAACTATGTATCAGAGACGTTTTATGGGGGTGGAATAGGGAATGGAATCAAAAATAGGGGTGGGGGGAGTGCATGGGAGTATGGTGATGACATACGGGTGAACTGGTGATGGGAAGCCCACGGAGATTACAACTGAGATGGAAAAAGGCACAAAATGATGTAAAAATAAACTATTAGAATAATAAAAAATAACTAGGCCTTAAATCAATAGAACTTAAAAATTCAGATGTATGAAATTTAAATTCCAAGACAATGAATGAAAGTTTAATTTCAACATTCAACAAAGAATGATGTGGTTTTCTAATACAACCAGGTTAAAAAAAAATGCTTTTCAAAAAAGTAATTAAAACACTTTAGTCATTTCCAAGTAATCCAACTTACTTCAGAAGTTTTGCTGCTATATTCTGGTAAAGTAAATCTGTGTTGAAAAATATTTAGGGCTTCCTTGGTGGTATCAGTATTAACAATGACTCAATTCCTGGCCAGAGAGCTAATCCACATATGGCACAGCAACACCTCTCTTGTCTTACCCTTTGCTCCCCTCAACAGAGTAGTTGAGTCAATCCACCTGTTCTGCTTTCTACTCTCACTAGTGAATCCTCTCACCCCTTGCACCTATGGCCTTAACCCCAGATCTTCTATAAATAATATATCTTAAAAATATATGTAATTGTTGGCGAGGATGTGGAGAAAAAGGAACTCTCCTGCATTGCTGGTGGGAATGCAAACTAGTACATCCACTATGGAAAACTGTTTGGAGGTTCCTCAAACTGCTAAACATGGAGCTTCCGTATGACCCAGCAATCCC
>NW_004567105.1:56353696-56354440 GCF_000260355.1 Condylura cristata
AAAAAAAAACATTAAAAAAATGTATATATGTAAAGCTAAAATTGTGACAGAAACACACATCAGATTCCAAACCTTTTGAAACTGCTACCACACCTTTCATTTCCTAATTGCTCTGTCACCTTTACCTCAAAATCAATTTATTTCTATTTCTGTAATCTCTTATTTTCCCTAGATATCCTGTCCTACCAGGGTCATGATAATCTCATGAAACTGCTCAGTTAAGGGGCCTTGCTGGTGGCACGAGGGGTTAAAGTGCAGCACTATGGCAGCACAGGCTGGATCCCAGACACATGACATGGCAGACCTCTTCTGACTTGGCCGCTGCTACCCTCAGCAGTGTATTTCAGTCAATCTGCCTGTTCTGCTCTCCACTCTGTCTCTGGTAAATCCTTTCACCCCTCACACCTCTGGCCTATACCCCAGTTCTGTAAGCATAAATAAATATTTAAAAAAAGGAAGACTGCTCAACTGAATAGAGGGTGAAGTTCACTAGTACAATCATTCCTAAGAAGTATAACTGTTATTTCATGTAATACTTACACAGCCCAAGAAGCAACTGGAGTCTCTTTAATATTATCCATGTTTTAAAACCGCACAATTTTTCTAGTATGAAGTCCATAGGCTGCTAAAATGTAATAACTATTTTAATATTAAATACATGGACTAACATAATATTGACTATTCCTGATTTGAACCATTTGAATTTAAAAAATAATTACTTTTTTAAAGATTTGTTTATTTATG
>NW_004567105.1:56354540-56362419 GCF_000260355.1 Condylura cristata
TAATATTGACTATTCCTGATTTGAACCATTTGAATTTAAAAAATAATTACTTTTTTAAAGATTTGTTTATTTATGTTTACAGAACTGGGGTACAGATCAGAAGTGTGGGAAAGCAAGAGGATTCACCAGAGACAAGAGTGGGGAGCAGAACAGGCAGATGTACTGAAATATACTGCTGAGGGTAGCAGCGGGCAGGTCAGGAGAGGTCTGCTATGCCATGTGGGCCAATCTTGCTGTAATGGCTGAGACAGTTTTATTATGCTGTGCTTTAACCCACGGTGCCACCAGGGAGGGCCCCGATTACTTTTAAATAAAACCACCTTCAAACTCACAGGGCCTTGGGCCATCCCTGGTGGTGCCACAGGTTAAAGCACAGCACTAAGAAGCTTAGTGCCACTTCCACATGAGTTCGATCCCCGCCTGCCCCATCCCAGCCTGCCTGCCGGCTGCCTGCCCCATCCCCACCTGCCCAGAGGTGAACCACATGGTGAGGCAGATCTCTCCTGACCCGCCAGCTGCTCCCCTCAGCAGTATACTTCAACAATCTGCCTGTTCTGCTCCCCACTCTGTCTCTGGTGAATCCTCTCACTGCCCCTGCACCTCTGGCGTGTACCCCAGAATGCATCAATAAATAAATCTTTAAAAAAAACCTCACAGGGCCCTTTTTAATGTAAAAGTATGAAATGGATTCTTATGAAATGAGAAAAATTTAGGAATCTTTGAGCTATAAGGGCTCCAGAATGATACTGATGACATTAATGGCCCTCTCTGCCTTTTGGTGCACAGGGGTATCTAAACAAAACAACACAACCCAAGGCTAGGTAAAATAAAAGAGCTTAAGGATTTGCAGAGAAATAGATAGGAAATGTTATAAAACGAGATTTCTAATAATATGCTGAAATAAGTACTTTATTCTCAACATATTTTTTTAAGATTTATTTATGCATGCAGAACTGTGGTACAGGTGAGAGGTGAAGGGGCAGTGAGAAGAATCACCAGAGACAGAGTGGGGAGCAGAGTAGGCAGATCAATTAAGTACACTGCTGAGGGGAACAGCGGCGAGACAGAAGCCTGCCATGCCATGTGGGTCACCTCCCTGGCCCGGAATTGAACTTGTGTTGAAATGGCTGCTGCCAGGTTCATAGTGCTATACTTTAAACCCTGCTGCACCACCAGGGAGGGTCCCCATATTTTTTCTTAAGTCAACAAAATTATAAATAAAATTATAGTAATTACCTACCAAGCTCTTTCCTCCACTGGGCTTTTTTGGCTTCCAACAAACTTTTATCACGTTCTCTTTCCCCAAGAGTACTGAATATGTCAGCTGGTTTCCATACATTCTCTCTAAAACAAAATAATAAAAAAATAATAACAGAAACCTTATCATATATGTCTATACAATTTAATCCATAAGTAACTAATAAACTTTTAAATAGTTTAATCTTCAGTATAAATATTTTACATCCAATTCAAAGAAAATCATACTACCAAGATAACCCCAGAATAACACATATGAGTTACATACATGGCAATTTTCTTTTCATAATGATTAGATATCTCTTCATTTTTATTTAAAACAGCTTTATTTTCACTCTGGTCAGATGAGATTGCTTCAATTTTTTGGAGTAGTCCCCAAATATTCTCATCTTTGGATTGATTAGGAATATTGTTTACATGTAGACTATACTGACCTAGGAGGTAAAAATACATGTTTTAAAATTAACACTAAGTTACATATCACAATATGTTGTCTCAATATACTGTTACAGGCTAGCACTGTCTTATGTGTTACCTAATTACTTCTCACAACTATTTATGAAGTGGGTATTATGATTCCCCTTTTATAAAGACAATGAAATGAACCCCAGAGGTTCAATGACTTTGAAATTATCAATCACCCAACTTCTATCAAATAAAAAAAATAAGTAACAAAAAGTAAACTTCCTTTTACTTCAGCCAACAGTACTGTATAAATAACACAAATCACAACTTTTAAAAAATGCAAATAACTATGAAAAATTCACTATCTTGTCTTATTTTTCTCATTTAGCTATGAAACCAGTGGAAAACTTTACCATGCCTCAGCCATACCTATTTGACATTTACACAGAGCTCATTCTCAGCTTGTTCTAAATCCTCCTTTATGTGCTACATCTCCCAGTAAGGAGAAAGCATATTTAATTATGCACATTCATATATAATTAACTTCTATTTAAATTTTGCTTATTATTATGACTAATGTTTTTTTTGTTTTTTCTTTGTATTATAATTCTTGTCTTAATATGAAATCTAACTTGCTCACTTTACAAAGAATAATCTATACATTGAAAGGATAAATGACTTGAGCTCCCCCGAGTTACCTGGTACTCAAATCAGTTGCAGGGCCTCTTCCTGAAAACTTAATTTTCTTTATTTCAGTACTGTCTAATAAAATACTACTTCTTCCAAACAGTTAAAAAGATAGTGCTGCTAATCCGTAGCGTGAACTGAGTGTTAGAAAGAACCAAAATTTTGGGAAAAGGAAAATAACCATTTCAGAACCTCAAGTCAATTCATCAGTTTTCACTAGAAATACCAGTGATTTTTTTAAAGAACATTTTATATAATTACTGTAATGAAAGCAAAATCTTCTATGTTTTAAAATGGGCATAACATCTTTTAGTATTAACATCTTTTCTAGAATCCACATTTCTTAAGCCTATGTTACTTGAAAATTGTCTAAGCATTTAGTTTAAAATACGGTATGTCATAATTACAGAACTAATTCTGCATACATATAACATGATCTTTAATAGAACAATTATTTTCAAAGATTGTTGTATGCTAGAACCTAAAAGGCATAGCTACATAAAAATTCAATGAAATAATGATTCTAAAACATACTGGTAAAAATAATATTGACTAAAACTTTAGAGAAAAAACTTACCTGTTTCTTCCTTCTTTCCATCCTCAGTCAGGGAACTTGATCTATTTTCTTGGTTTACAGTCATCAAAATCTGTTGTAGTTGGTCTTGTGTTAGACACACCAAACTGCTCTTCATATTTTCAGCTACATGTTTTTTGCAAGGTTTCTGTTTAGTTACTACAGCAGTATTTATGGTGTTTCTAGAATTCTGTATATTAGGGGCTGTGGGTGAAGTCTCTTTCTGAATATGGGTATGAAGACAGTCTTTATCTGCATACTGCTTGCATAAATCCTTAGTGGGTGAAAAAGTCATACTATCTCTTTCACCTTTTGCCAGTGATGTTTCTGAACCAATTCTCTTCTTTTGCAAAAGTTTTTCACTCTTGTTACAAGTATTTTGTGTTGACTTTAGAATGTGTCCATTTTGTTTAGTTCTCAAGGGATATTTTGCAATCTTGGTCTTATTTCCCATCTGTTAAAATACCAGAAATGTATTCTTTATAATAAGACATGAAAAAAACAAGTTATCTTTAGTTAAATATCTAATTTTTCCATTTTGCTAGATTTCATTTCAGATGTAGCCATAAAAAGCTAGTAGTTATTAGCCTTTGAAAATCTGCATTAACAATTAAAAATTATTACTTCAGGACAATGCAGATACAGAATTTTTATTAAGATGTTACAGGACATCTTTATTTTACTCCTGTTTTGAATTTCATGTCATGAATAATACTGCCCACACTACCTCTTTGTAGTTATGTATGTATATCTGAACAATTAGTCCTTATTCCTTGCACAACTGAGCTCAATGATCATCATTATTCTAACCTAACTCCTGTCTCAATATTAATGCTTTCATATTCACATAATTTTTCCAACATCCCAGGCTCCAATTTCCTTGAAATTATTCTACTTCTATAGTCTCCCATACTACCTATTATTCATCCCACAGTGCTATAATGTCTTTGTAATTACCTATGGGCTCCTATGAGCTATCTACAAATCACATAAGTCTTCTTGACTACCTATGAAGTAAAGCTCATATTGCAAGGCAGTCCTGGCGATGCCTAGGACGCTGCTGACCTGATCACATAACTAACTCCATGGAGGTCTTGGGATAACTCTGCCTGTGATAACATCATACTGTGCTGATGCAAATATCTCTTGAAACATGGTTATGGTATCCTCTTCCCCTTGTAAAACTTTGTCCCCCATTTCTATCCTACCTTCTGGATCCTATTCCTCATACCAGTGTCACATGATCAGCTTTTACTACCCTGTATGATTTCAATAAATGGCACAAGAACAACTGCTCAAGTAGCAGTTTTGCCTTGCAAACCTGCTCCATGACCACTGTGTTCCTCACCTATTGTGTCCCTCATCACATTCCCACTACAAAGCAGCACCAAAATTCCTGTGCCAACAATTACCAATAACTGCAATCTCTCCATAATCTCAATTGCAATCCCTGCACAGTCGCCACCGCCTCTTATTTTTTCCAGCTCAACTTGCTCTCATATCCAATTTCAATGGTTATTTAATTCTGTTGAAATCTAGAACTTGTTGACTACACAGAGTCCTCTTGTCCTTACATCCCTCATTACCAATTTTCAATTCCACAATCAACCAAAATGGTCACTGTCTTCCATGTTCAACTGCTCTGCTTTTTGTCAAGTATACTTAGAAAACTTCAAACTTGAAAAAACCTAAATCTTCACCTATTCTTAGGTTCCTGCACCCAAAGAGAAAACAAACAGCCCACATTATACAGTTTCATCTTCAATTCACACTTAACAACTACCTGGCAGTCATATTTCCCAAATTCATTTACTTAGTGCCAGTCTCTTTAAGCAAACAATTTCTTCTAGCAAAAAATTTCAGTTTCCTCATCTTTTTGAAAATACTAACATTTTGTTTCTTATTCTTAGCAGAAGACCTTGTTTAATATTTAGTTGAAAATGTTACAGGAAAAACCTTCAGAAAAAACTTCAAATTTCTACCACCAAATCTATAGCAGAAACTGGTTGCCCTCCTGTTATTCCACACACATTCCCATAAAGGATTATCACCAGCAATTCTTTCCTTTCTGCTCCATCATTCTTTTTCTTGTCTCTTGTATCTTCACATAATTTTACTGTTGGGGACCGAGGCCGGCACCTGGCGTCTGTCAGCAGTCATAAAAAGGTGAAATGGAGTCCGGATAGAGAAAAACATCCGTGTTGTAAAAGGCATGTGGGAAGAACTCCCTGCCCCCACCTTTTCCTTTTCCTCTTTCTTTTCTCGCCCACTTTCGCCCCTCGCAAGACCAACTGCCACCAAAACATGTTGCATTTCTATTGGCCTTCTCCCTTCCTGGCATCCCTCTCCTCCTGTATAAAGCTGAGATAAAACCCAATGAAGGCTATTTCTTTGTTCTGCTACACGCGTGTGACTGCCTCCTTTGTTCACCGGACCTGGGGCCCCGACTCTCCGGCCTTGCTGGTCAAGGTCCCCCACATTTTACCATCTTAAAAAATTATTGCTTATGGCTTCAGGCACCAAAGTTATTGATTCCACTTTCTCCTTTCACTTCCTATAATCTTGTAACGGTGTTCCAGGTTATGAAGGATCAAACTAATTATTGAGAAGCTATTAAAGACTGGTAAAAGAACTTGGGAGAAGAAGTAAGAAGACTGTGAAACCTATAAGATGGCTTCTACCCCCCACTTAACCCAAAGTACATTTCTGTAAACTCAACTAAGAGTTTCAATTAATTTAATCCATATAAAATGTAGCTTTAATTGTGCTCAACATGAAGAAAAAGTGCTGAAGATAGGAAGATGAATAAGACAAGGTTCTGACATTAAGATTATCATATCCAAGCTTTCCAATATCGTTACATAAATTACATAATATACAACCACATTTTAAAAAGTCAGCCAAATGCATTTCACCAAGCCTTTCAAAATGTACCTGTAGGGCCCTGAGTCATTGTTCCTAGGAGAGGTGAGAGCCCCAAAACTCAGTCTCTAGACTAAGCACTCTCCCTCCCTAGCAACTAGAACAGGCTTTGGAGAGCACTGGTGGAGGTTCTACCACCTTTCCAGACCTTATAAGAACCCAGCAGCTATACACAACATCAAGTAAACACACAGAACAAGGGGAAGAAAAGACCCATACACAACAAAAGCCCTAATTATAGCATAGCAAACCCAAAACAAACAACGGAGAGAAGGAAAAACTCCAGAACCCAACAATGCTGGGTCTTGGGTCCCAATTCTTCTGAACACAAAAGACTTCCACTCCCTGTCAAATGAAGAATTCAAAATTATTTTAATAAAAAAGCCTAAGAACTTAAAACTCAAAGACAAATATAAGGTACAGAACAGAATGCTATGAGAAACAATCAACAAACTGAACAAAACTGAAACCTTAAATAAGAAAATAAAGGAATACAAGATATTAAAAGATCAACTGAACTAAAAAATTCTGGAAAAATTCATGAAAACAGACAATACAAAAGAACGAAATCAGTACTCTTGAAGAAACATATATGGAAAGAACCAAGAAAGAAAAGGAGGTACAAAAAAAAGATAAAGAAGAAACACAGAGAGAGGATCAAGATGGCGGCAGAGTAAAGACGCTGCGATCACTGCGTCCAGGGTTGCACAGGAATTGAGGACTGAAAACAGACTATAGACTTACATACTACTGGTTTCAACCCAAATGAAAACACCCTGGGCTCACTAGAAGGTAGATAACTGAGGAAGCATCTGCGATTGGGGAGTTCCCATAAGGAAACTCCCAGGGAAAACCCAGGCGTCTGGAAGTTTGGCAGGCTGCAGGAGCCACTTTGCCCCATTTAGAGATAATATTGATATACTGTCACCTACATTTGCCATTTTGGTCCTTCTGTATTTTTATTCCTTGTTTTGAACTGTTCTTGTTCATTCTTCTGTTGGATTTGGTTTGAGGGCTTCTTGTAGTAGTTTTTGGAGTGGGGGTTTAGTCAGGACGAAATTGTGGAGTTTCTGTTTGTCTGAGAATGTCCTTATTCTTTATTCATAGAGGAAGGAGAGTTTAGCAGGGTTGAATATTCTTGTTGGCATTTAATGCTTTGGAGTTTGTTGAGTATAACAAGCATCAACATATATGCACCAAATGAAGAAGCACCAAAATATATTAGCAAATGAAATGTGTATCAGAGAGAATACATACATAGTATTTATCCATGAAAATGTGTATTAGAGAGAATACGTACATAGTAGGAGACTTCAACACACCACTCTCAACAATGGACAGATCAACAAGACAAAAAATAAGTAAAGAAACTAAAGCTCTGAACAAGGACCTGGACAACATGGGTCTAGCAGACATATATAGAACACTGCACCCCAGAAAATCTGAGTACACATTTTTCTCAAATTCACATGGATCATTCTCTAGGATTGGCCACATACTGTGTCACAAGATAAACATCAATAGATACACTAAGATCGAAATCATACCAACTATTTTCTCTAACCATGAAGGAATCAAACTAGAAATAAGCCATATGAAGAAGGCAAGAAACCCACCTACCACATGGAGACTAAAACCCACACTACTGGAAGACCATTGGATCAATGAGATCAAAGAAGAAATCAAAAAATATTTGGAGAAGAATGACAATGACAACACAAGTCTCCAAAATGTATAGGACACATTAAAAGCAATTATAAGAGGAAAATATATAGCAATACAAGCTCACATAAAGAAGCAAATAACTCAAAGAAACAACCTAATGTCCCACCTTAAAGAACTGGAAAAAGAACAACAAATAACCCAAAAGACAGCAGAAGACAGGAAATAATAAAAGTCAAATCAGAAATAAATGAAATGGAAGTTAGGAAAACAGTCCCAAAAAAAATCAATGAAACCAAAAGTTGGTTCTTTGAAAAAATAAACAAGATAGACAGGCCACTAGCCAGGCTCACAAAGAAAAAACAAGAGAAA
>NW_004567105.1:56365615-56368740 GCF_000260355.1 Condylura cristata
CGACAAGAGAACTGAAAAACTATTCAAGGAAACAATTAAAGAAAACTTCCCAAACTTCAAGAAAATGAAAATAGATGTATAGGAAGCTAGAACATCAAACAATCATAATGAAAGAAAAACTACATCAAAACACATAGTAGTCACAATTCCAAGAGTCCCAAGACACAAAAAAGTTCTTTTTAACCCTCTGACAATGGGGAAGAAACAGACAACTGATTAAGGAAGGCTAACATCAGACTTCTCTAAAGAAATACTACAAACAAGAGAATGGAATGACTTATCAAAAAAATTCCAGGACAACATGCCACCCAGGAATACTTTAATCCAATAAAGCTCTCCTTTCGATATGAGGAAAAAATAAAGATCTTGTCAAACAAAATCTTCAGAAATTTGTTTTTACTAAACACCCCCCCACTCTAAGAACTACTACAAGTCTTAAAATCTAAACCAGCAGAAGAATAAACAGTAAGATCTGAACAAGATATTGAATAACACCATACAATGTTCAACAACATGGCAGTAATAGACTTCCATGATTCAATAAACACCCTATAAGTTAATTATCTAAACTCACTAATAAAAAGAAACAAGCATATTGGGTTAGAAAACAATCCAACATTCTGCTGCCTACAGGAAACACAACTTACTTCAAAAGACAAACTCATATTGAAAGTTAAGGGTTGGGAAACAATTCTACAAGAAAATGGCCCCCAAAAGAGGGCAGGGGCAACCATACTTACCTCACATAAAAGACTTTAAGTTTAAAAAGGTAGTTAAGAGATATAGACACTATATAATGATTAAGGGAAAAACACACTGGGAAGACAGCACTCATCAAAACACACTCACCAAGTGAGGGACCACCAAAATACATTAGATTATCACTATCATCTCAAACAGACATTTGAGAAAATACATATGTGGTAGAAGATTTCAACACTGTATTCTTATCAATAAACATGTCGATGAGATATATCTTATGAATAGACATATCAATGAGACAGAAAATAAGAACACAATAGCCCTAAATAAAGACCTATTCTAGGGGTCTCCCTGGTGGTACAGTGTTAAAGTCTCAGTGCTATCAAATTATTTCAATCAATGCACCATGAGTTCTATTCCCAGCCAAGGAGCTAACCCACATGATACAGCAGTCCTCTCCTATCTCATCCACTGTTTCCTTCAGCAGTGTATTTCAGTCAATCTTCCCATTCTATTCCTCACTCTGTCTCTGGTGAATCCTCTTACTACCATCCTCCCCATCCCCACCACTGTACCCCTGGCCTGTACCCCAGCTCCTATATGCATAAATAAATAAAAATTCAAACAAAAAAAATAACCTACCTAACTCCTAGCTTGAGGAATTAGAAAAAGAACAATGAAAACGTCCAAAAGCCAGTAGAAGAAAGGAATAAAAAAATAAATGAAACAAATAAAACAGCCCAAAAGATCAATGAAAACAAAGCTGGTTCTTTAAAAAACTAAACAAAATAGATAAGCCTCTAGCTAGTCTCGCAAAGAGGGAGAAAATTTAAAACAGGATCATAAATGAAAAACAAATTACAATAGACATAGCAGAAATCCAGAGAATAACAATTACTATGAACAGTTGTATGCAAACAAGTTCCTCTAGGTTAGAATTATACCATCACCCAAAGCTGAATAAAGAAATAGAAAACTCAAACCAGTTACAAGCAGCAAAATTGAAACATCAATTTTGATTTTGAACATCAATTGATACACAAAACCTTCTTAAATAACACAAGTCAAGGCCCGGATAGTTTCATAAGTGAGTTCTACCAAACATTCAAAGATGAACTAATCCCTATCCTACAACACACTTACAAAAAAACCAAAGATGTAATACAACCAAAAACATTTTACAGAGCCAACATTACACTTATATCAAAACCCAAAAAGATAATACACAAAAAGAAAACTGCAGTCAATCTCCCTAATGAACAAGTATGCAAAAGAATCCTCAATAAAATCTTAGCAAAATGAATCCAACAATACATCAAAAAATTATACTCCATAACCAAGTAGAGGATTTATTCCAGGGACACAGGATGATTCAACATCCGAAAATCAATTAATGTTACTCACCACACCATCAACAACAAAAAAAAATCCTATCAATAGCTAACATTAAAAGTACTAGCCAGAACAATGAGGCAAAGGAAAGACATAGAAGGGACCCAAATAGGTAAAGAAATGAAAACCATTACTTGCAGATAACATGACAACAGAAAGAACCCTAAAAACTTCATGGAAAATGAAAATAAATCAGTTTAGCAAAGCAGGTTACAAAATCAATACACAAAAATCAGTAACCTCCCTACACACAGTCAATATGAAATGAAAGTAAGAAAACCATCCTACATACAACTGTATAAAAGAAATAAATACCTGGGAATAAACCTAACAAAGGAAATAAAAGACAAGGAAACTTACAAAATAGCAAAAGAAACAGAAGACCAAAAACCCAGAAAGATACCCTGCTCGTCGATCATAAGAATTATCAAAAGGGCCATCCTACCAAAAGCAATTTACAGATTCAATGAAATTCAAATAAAAATCTTGATAGTATTCTTCAAAGAATGGAACAAGTATTGCTGAAACTCATAAAATTACAAAAATCCCAAACAACGAAAGCTCTCCTAATTAAAAGGGGGAAGAACAGAACCATTACACACTCACATGTAAATATACTACAAAGCGACAATAATTAAAACAGCATGGTCTGGAACAAAAACAGACACAGACCAATGGAAGTGAATTGAAAGCCAATATAGTAATGAATATTGGCAAGGATGTGGTGAAAAGGAACTCTCTTACATTGCTGGTGCAAGTGCAAACTGGTCCAATCACTATGGGAAGCTGTATAGGGGTTTCTCAGACTACTAAAAATGGAGCTACCATATGACTCAGCAATTCCACTCCTAGGGATCTACCCAAAGGACACAAAAACATGTAAAAGGATACCTGTACCTCTATGTTTAATGCACCATACTTACAATAGGTAAAACCTGGAAACAACCCAAACACCCCAAAATAGATGATTGGATCAAGATGATGTGATATATATAATGGAACATTAATCAGCAATAAAAAATGCCATTCAC
>NW_004567105.1:56369650-56378354 GCF_000260355.1 Condylura cristata
GATGGTTTCATTTATAGGATTATCGGGGAACCAAGTAAGATAGCAGCGGGGGAAATAATAACAATATAAAACACAACAAAACAAGAACAGACAATTATAAACCAAAGACATCTTTCAGGGCAGGGAGAAGGATCAAAAGAAGGGAAGGAGAAGCATAGGGGACTGTGGTGATGCACAGGTGAATTGGGGGAAAAAGTTCTATGGGGTCCACATGTTGGGGGGAGGAGAGTGGGTGGAAAGGAAATACTGATTAACAATGAACAATGATGTGGGATCCTCCCTGGTGGTGTGACAGGTTAAAGCATAGCACAACAAAGCTTGCTGCAACTTCAGTGGCTAAGTTTGATCCCATGTGAGGTGACCCACATGGTGTGGCAAGCTGCTCCTGTCTCGCCTGCTGCTCCCCTCAGTGTACTTTGTCAATCTGTCTGTTCTGCTCCCACCTCTGTCTTTGGTGAATCCTTGCACTGCCCCTGCACCTCTCCAACTGTACCCCAGGTTCTGCATGCACAAATGCATCTTTATTAAAAAATGAATAATGGTGTAAAATATATGCACATTTAATTAAAAAAAAAAAGAAAATCCAGAAATAAAAGCACGCACACATGGTCAACTATTCTATATAGAACAAGAAACACCTCTTCAATAAATGGTTGTGGGAAAACTGAATTGCCACATGCAAAAAAGTGATGCTAGCCTACTCTCTCACACCAAACACAAAAATCACTTCAAAATGGACAGACATGAATGAAAGATTTGGAACCATAAACCAGTAGAAGAAAGCATAGGCAAAACACTCCATGATATCTCAGAAGCATCTTTGAAAACTCATCTCCAGAAGCAAAGAAAGCAAATATAAACAGCTGGGATTACATTAAACTAAAAAGCTTCTGCACAGCAAAAAAGAGACAGTCACCAAAATGAAGAGACATCCTACTCAGTGGAAAGAATATTTGTGTACCATACAATTGATAATAGATTGATATAAAGATCTACAAAGAGATTTCACAGCTCAACAAAAACAACCAAGGTGGGGGGGACTGGATGGAAGAGCTACAAAGACACTTCTGTTGGGGTCCAGCCAGGATGAGCCTTCCCAACCACCACCGGAGCTTATGCACAAGATCATAACAGGAAGAAAAACATCCTGTTTTGTCTGCCACCTGTGTGAGTTGATCAACCTGTGGGCGGCCGATCAATATCTGCCCTGATTGCAGTGAGGCATGTGAGGGAGACTTCATCTGGCCCCCAGGCTAACACCCTGGTACTAAGGGCATAAAAGGGAGGCTGAAGAGAAAAATAAAGACGTTTTGCTGCAACCATCTATGTGAGCTGCTTCTTCAAACTCTACGTCCCAGGCTCAGACTCGTATCCCTGCCGTGCAGGCACGGCAACTTCTCCCAAAGAAGAAATGCAAATGGCCAACCTACATATGAAAAAATGCTCAACATCACTTATAGTTAGGGTAATGCAAACCAAGATCATAATGAGATACTGCCTTATGCCTGTGAGAATAACCCATATTAAAAAAAAAACCTGTAAACAACTAATGCTGGCAAGAATATGGTGAAAAAGGAACCCTTTTACTCTGGGGGTGGAAATGTAAACTGGTCCTGCCACTATCAAATGATAGTGAAAATGGGGCTACCATGAAATTCAGTGATTCTACTCCTCGGAATCTACCCAAAGGACACAAAAAAATTGGCTTAAAAGGAAACCTTCCCTTCCTCTAATGTTTACTGCAGGACTATTTACAATGGCTAGGATATTAAAACAACCTAAATGCCCCCAAACAGATGACTGGATCAATAAGATGTAGTATAGATAACTACTCAGCAGTCAAAAACAGATAAACATGTCATTTGCAGTAACATGGATTGAGTTGGATTGAGCAACACGGAAGCAATAATGCTGAGAGAAGTCAAGTCAGAAAGGAAAAGAAAGATAGCAGATGGTTTCACTTATATGTGGAATATAAAGAAGCTGAACAAGGGTCAGGATAAAGACAAAGCTGACCACAGATCTGAAGCATACTGTAGGGGTGAAAACAGGGGTATAAGGGACTATGGTGAAGAATCAAGGGTGTTATGGAGTGGAAGAACTACCTTTGAAGGAAGAAATCAACTACCATACAAGAATTAACAACTTTGTAAGAAAATAAGCTTATAAAAACAAAAAATTCAAATGTATCTGTAGAATCAGCCACAGATTCCTTTATTACCTCTTCATCAGACCTATTTCCTCTTTGATTCTTGTTTTAGGCTTTTAGTAACATCAAGACCAAAATCTAAAATGTCTTATTACCTTACCCTCCCAACCTTAAAGCTATTTTAATATGAAGAATCCCTTAAATGTAGGAGTGGCAAACTCAAAATACCTATTGTAAATTAGGCTTGGGGGCAAGGAGGAACTAAGATAAACTGCAGAGTATTTTTTCCATCTATAGAACACAGACACAAGGCCATCCTGCTGGCATAGGGGTTAAAGTCTCAGTACTATCACTGCAGCATGAGTTCAATCCCTGGCCAAAGCGAGAGCCCACAGGGCACAGCAGACTTCTGTCTTGCCCGCTGCTCTCCTCAGCAGTGTATTTCGGTAGCTGCTCCCTACTCTGTCTCTGGTAAATCCTGTAAATACCCCCCTTCCGCTCCCAATACACATACACACACACTCCTCTGGCCTACACCCAGTTCTCACATGCATAAACATTTTTTTTTTTAAATAAAGGAGGCAGCCACCAATTAGCGCCAGTATCCATTGCCAACCAAGAATCTAAGTCTAGCTGCTATTTTTTTTTTTTAGATTTATTTATGCATACAGAATGAGGGTATAGGCCTGAGGTGTGGGGGGTGAGAAGAGCAGGGAGCAAAGAGGTGGACCGACTGAAATATGCTGTTGAGAGGAGTAACAGGTGGGTCAAGAGAGGTCTGCCAGCCCTGTAGGTCAGCTAGCCCTGTAGGTCAGCTCCAGTCAGGGATCGAACTCATAATGTAGTGGCTACAATAGCTTCTTAGTGCTGCGCTTTTAACCCATTATGCCACCAGGGAGGGCCCTAATCTGGTATTGCAAGAGAACTAAAGATGCCAGATTTTACATCAAAATTTTTCAAGGCAACTCATTCTAGCTTTTGAAACCCACTGTGTATTAAGCAAATCATCAGCATACAGAAGACATCTGAGATTGACCCACCCCAGTTAAGTCTCCAATTACTACACTGCAATTCCTGCTAATCTCACCCTCTGTCATACCGGTCTTTTCTTGGGGCCATAATAGTTGAGCATTCAGATTCTCTAATCAGTTCATCTCACTAAAACTGCTAAATGTATTACATTCCTTTAACTATCTTGAAAGTCTCTTATTTCTTTTCTGTTCTGTCAGCCATCATTCAAGTTCAGGACCTCTTAAACGAAGGTGCCTGAACTATTACAACTGTCCCTTAATTGGTCTCCAGTTTTAATAATCAGTTCTTCATAGAGTTGCCCAAAGCCCTTTCCAACAACATGAATTAGATCTACTCCAATTTTCAAAAATTCTTTAAAGGTCTCTACATACAAACATCTACACTCTTGACAATACATTTAAACTTCTCACAGTTGTGGAACCTCCCTGGTAGCTCAAGGATTTAAGTAATAGCACTATGAAGCTATCCATAAACACTACAGCATGAGTTCACTCCCCAGCAAGGGAGCTACCCACATGGCACAGCTGACATCTGTCTCGCCTGCTGCTCCCCTCAGCAGTGTATTTCAGTAGATCTGCCTGTTCTGCTCCCCACTCTGTCTCTGGTGAATCCTCTCACCACACCTCTGGCTTGTACCCCAGTTCCTATATGCATAAATAAATCTTTAAAAAAGAAAAATAAACTTCCCACAGTTATGTTCTATATTCCCCCAGAAGTACTCAGTATTCTGCAAACACAAATTATGCTGTTATCTCAGTATTTTGCCCACTATTTTCACTGAGCTTATAATACACATTCCTATTTCTTTGACTATAAGTATCTCCCTCATCTCTTAAGTTCTAATTAAAATGTTACCTCATTTGTGAAGCATCTCCTGGTTTCAAACCACAGAACTAATTTTTTATTTCTCCTTTTTTCAAACCCTCTATCACATGCATTTTATTCTACTTGTACAGTTGTCATTTACCTGACTGATACCCCATTTCCAGGAAATGGGGACTAGGTATTACTCATTTTTTACCCCTCAGCTACAGAACAAAGCCAGAATGGAGCTCTATATACACAATTTTACAGCTGCAGTAAATTCTTAACAGAAACCAACTAACTAGAGCTTTACTTTAACTAATTTTTTGGACTACATTCTACTTATATCAGGATTAATATACAGGAAAAATCTAAAATATTTAATAAAAGGGTGGAGTGACTTGAAATTATACAGAAAACAATGAATAAAGGCAGCAAAATATCATAAACTACCAAAGATTCAGTAATATTCAGGTTACTTAAGAAAAAGCAACCTAGCTCAAATAATTTCCCAAGTAATTCACTTTTCCAATCACTTATAAATTATGAGTATTAATAGATCAACATGATTATGTCATATTTTTCTATAACACTATTCCTTTACCTACTAATTTTAATTCTGCCATTATTTTCATGCTATAAAGACAGTGTCCAATGCAACATACTGGTTGACTTCACATTTTAATATAAGACTAGGAATCCAAAACCATAAAGAATCAGGGAAATAACATTTAAAAGTAATAAAGTGTGCTGCCTAGCACTAATGTTGTATACATCTTTAGTGTGTCACTATTGACTCACACTAATACCTGTGAACAAAGTTAAATGTTTTTATATTTCAATTAATTGCAAGACAATTTTAAATACAAGAGTTTAGAGTGTATAAATTACCCATTTAGAATTTCATTTCTCTTCCCATGGGCTCAAGCAGAGAGCTCATGGCAACCATCTTTACCTCATATTTATTACTGTAGGTTACAGAAAAATGCAGTAGAAATTTTGAGGAAATTAAGTACTCTCTGACCACACAGGTTTAAACTCAATGATGATGAGATAGAGTTTACTTGTGTTCTGAATTGCATACTATGGGAATAACAGTAATTTAACCTGTAAGGAAGAATTGTAGGCATTACAGTTCTCAAGCGCTTATCCCAATAGAAGAAAAAAAACATTGTGAAGAGAATTCTGAATTAGCTAAAGAATTACTAACTATGAAACTGTGAGATTTGGAAGACTTAAAAATAGATTAAAACAAAAAACACTACAATCAGTAGTGTTTGTCTTATGTGAAGAGCAAAGACTAGAATGAGGAATATTTCAGCAACTTCTTAAGGGCATAGAACACTTTGAGATAAAATCAATATAGAAGGTTGCATTAGTATTTTTCCCCAATTTTATTGATGTATAATACACTACATAACATAGAAAAAATATATGTGGTACATATGGCAATAATCAGATACAGGTTTAAATTATGGGGGGGAAAAATCACAACCAAATTATTCCATTACCTCACTTGGTTACCATGGATCAACATTTGAGTCCCAAAAGCAAGAGGAATAAACCCAACAGTTTGCTTTAAGACAGTAAATAAAATCACTATTACTCTGGGAAAAAATAATCCTATAGTAATATATTCCTAAATCTGATAGAATTTTATGATTCTATAAAAAGTCCAAATAACTATGTTATAGGAAAGAAAGGGGGTCTCCAGATGTTTTGAGTTGCTTAAAAAGACAAATGTTTTCACAAGTGTAGAGATGGCAAATCCACTAAGGTCACTAATGAAAGAAAGAAAGAACATGTGAAAGAATATAGACATCAATTACAATTAGCAATCTGGAAGCTTGAAATGGTCACTGTATTTGTTAATGTCACTCAGAAATAGCAGTATTTTAACAGGACCAGAAAAAAAACATAAAATCTGTTTTCTGTGATTACAGGAAAATAACAGTATATAAGTATATACTTTATATATAGAGGAATATATAATTTTACTAAGACAGCTACACAATTATTAGGTTGATATGATGGGTATACAAGCAAGTTCTCCACCTGGAACAAATAGCAAAGCCATCAAGGTCTGAGAGTTGAAGAAAAGTTACCACATCATCCAAAGTGGATCTGTTCACAGACATGTAAAAAAAAATCTTGAAGATAAAGGGATAAGAGGCTACTGTAAGTTATGGAAGAGTTACTGTAAGTTATGGAAGAGTTACTGTAAGTTATGGAACAGAAATTTCTGTTGATGTCAATATAAAATGGAAAACAAGAAAAGCAGTGGTATCAAACATTTAAAGTATTTTGCAGAAAAAGGCACTATGGGTCCCTGATAAAGAAAATTATAAAAAAAAATCAAGTCCAATAGAGATCTTAAAGGAGAAAGCTAAATTCATATAAGAATATATGAACCATCTATTGGTGGGAATGCAAACTAGTATAACCACTATGGAAAACTGTTTGGAGGTTCCTCAAACTGCTAAACATGGAACTTCCATATGATCCAGCAATCCCAGTCCTAGGTATCTACCCAAAAGACACACAAACACTGATTCAAAAAGATACTTGTACCCCCCCCATGTTTATTGCTGACTTATTTACAATTGGAAAGACATGGAAACAACCCAAATATCCAAAAGTGGACGACCGGATTAAAAAGATGTGGTATATATACACAATGGAATTTTACTCAGCAACCAAGAAAAAGAAATACATGTCTTTTGAAGCAACATGGATGGAGCTGGAGAAGATCATTAGTGAAATAAGCCAAAAAGTAAAGTGAAACCAGATGGTTTCACTCATAGCAGGAGTGTAACAGACCAGGTGAGAAAATAATAATGACGAACAGCTATAAACTAGAGACATTTTTATGGGGGTGGAGTGGGGAATGAGATCAAAAACAGTGCAGGAAGGAAAATGCACTGGACTATGGTGATGGCACAGGGTGATTTGGTGATGGGATGCCCATGGGGGTTACAACTGAGATGAAAAAATGCACAAAATGATGTAAAAATAACTATTATATTAAAAAAGAGAATATATGAATCAAGCATAATTTCATTTAATGTGGGAAAATAGAATTTGAATAATAAGTTTTATTTTAAAGTCCAATTTTTCTCTTTTTTTGGCATAGAAGAACTGGGATGTAAATGGGATGAGATGGGTGAGAGACAAAGTGCGCAGAACTGGCAGATTTACTGAAATACACTGCTAAGGGGGGCAGCAGACAAGAGAGGAGAGGTCTGCTCTGTGCATAGGTTAGCTATGCATAGGTTAGCTCCCTATTGGGTGCCAGTGATGATAGTACTGAAATGTAACCCCTAGGATACCAGGGAGACCACCCCCCCAATATCTTTTTTAAAGATCTCAAGAGTTGCCCTATCCAATACAGTAGTTATTAAATTTAAAAATTCTAAAGGATATAAACATCTTTAATCACCTTAGCACCACAACTGACTAGTAACTATGAAGTTTCTAACATTCCCATCATCACAGAAAGCTTTCTAGATAGTACTGACTTAGAGAAAGGTTCTAGAAGGCTTTTTAAACTTGAAAATTAATGTTTCATATCTATGAAGACCAGCCTAAAAAAGAACAATAACATCTCATCATGATTCCAAGCTCCTTATATTTTCACAGTAAGTATTTTTTAAAGGACTGTAAAGAAAACTGCCTCTTACATTTGAATATAGATCACACAAAGGCATTTGGCTTACCTTTACAGAAATTTTTGATTTACATTCTACAAGAGAAAGAAAAAATTACTAAACTATCAACCAAAAACATACTAAGGCAGTCACAAAAGAAATTGTTAATTAGCATTTAAGATGTTAAGTAGAAATACAATCTCAAAGCATTAATATGAAATGCTGCCTGAGTGTTTTCACTTTTACAATAGTTCAAGTGTATCTATTTCATTTTTGCTTTATTTTCAAGGTAAAATTATAAGAACAAATTAAAAAGAATATGAATGAGGAAACTACCAGTGTACTAACTTTTATAGCTGCCATCTTACTATAAATTTAATTTTCTCTAACAATACATTCTTTACATGCAATAAAGGTAATTAAATTTCACCTAGATTATGCAAATAATACATGTACTTGCCACATACAAATATAATGAAGACTATTATACATGAAATATGCTAGAACATTTTATGAATAATTTTATGAATTAAATTTTATAAATACTGAAGTGGTAAGCAGTGATGCAATTTGATTGGCTAGAAATAAATTTGAAGAAGTTAGGGAAGACAGCTTTTTTCAAAGTATTAGTTAAATATCATTATTACAAGCAAAAAGTCTTTTGTTAAACTAGCACAACTTTTATGTAGAAATTTAAGCATACACAGCATACCAGATGGAGATAATATTAGCTTGGTTTTTCCATCCAATAATTCAGTTTCAAGCTTTAAGCCATCTCTGCAAAATAAGAAAAAACATTTTAAATACCCAGAAATGTACAAATGTACCTTAAAAGTAAATCTGTCCTTTTAAATTTACACAGTGACCTTAAAAATATTCAACAGTTTGGACCTCCCTGGTGGCGCAGCACTAAGAAGCTGAAATCACTTCCGCATGAGTTCGATTCCTGCCTGCCCCGGAGGTGACCACATGGCGCAGCAAACCTCTCCTGACCCAGCTGCCGCTCCTCTCAGCAGTGTACTTCGTCGATCTGCCTGTTCTGCTCCCTACTCTGTATCTGGTGAAGCCTCTC
>NW_004567105.1:56378579-56390805 GCF_000260355.1 Condylura cristata
AAAAAAAAAGTGTACAAATGTAAAAATAAACTGTTAGTAAACTAAAAAGAAAAAATATTCAACAGTTCTATTTTTTAAATATTTGGTTTGAACTCTGGCATGAACTAGGGTACATGCCAGAGATGCAGAGGGTGAGAGGATTCACCAGGGACAGAGTGGGGAGCAGAACAGGCAGATCGACAAAGTACACTGCTGAGGGGAGGGGGGGGCAGGGCGATGAGGAGAGGTCTGCCACACCATGTGAATCTCCTCCAGGGCAGGCGGGGATCTAACTCATGTGGAATTGGCTTAAGCTTCTTAGTGCAGTGCTTTAACCCGCTGTGCCACCAGGGAGGGCCTAATTTTTTTTTTTTTTAAAGAAAGATTTATGCATACAAGAACTGGAATATAGGCCTGAGGTGGGGTGAAGGAGGGTGAGAGGATTCACCAGGGGAACAGAACAGGTGGACTGACTGAAATACACTGCTGAGGGGAGCCGCAGCCTGGACAGGAGAGGCCTGCTGTACCATGTGGGTCACCTACCTGGCTAGGGCATCTAACTCCTGCTACAGGGGCCACTGAGAGCCTCAGTGCTGAGCTTTAATCCGCTGTGACAATAGGGAGGGCCTAAACCATTTTTTAAATTAAAAACATTTTTCAGAGCCGTCCCTGGTGGCGCAACAGTTAAGCACAGCACTGTGAGGCTATCCACTGCCACTGCAGCACCAGTTCCATTCCCTGCCACGGAGATGACCCATATGGCCCATCAGACCTCTGTTTCGCCCACTGTTCCCCTCAGCTCAGTACATCTGCCCTTCGGCTGCCCACTCTCACCTCCTCCCACCCACCTCTGGCCTGTACTCCAGTTCCTGTATGTATAAATAAATCTTAATTTTTTTTTTCAATATAAGATAAAACTAAAAATCACTAGGATGAAGTTACTGGAACTTTTCATTCATACAACAATTTGCCATTTTAAAAAAGAAAAATAACTTTCTTATCCGTTAATAAGCTAGTTCAGTTCTCATACCATTATTTGATTCTTAAATCATTTAATTCTCACAAAACGCCAGACTGGGAAAACCACTCAGCTTAGTTCAAGCTGCAAAACGCATTTACTAGTTTCATAATGATCTCCAAACTAATATTCTGTGGAATGCACACCTTAAAATGCGCTTCACCTTTGCCACCAGGTTATATCTACTTGAGCACTGAGTTCCACTTCTATTCTGACTGTTGCAAGTAAGTCACATTTTATGAAACTAGTTACTTTCACAGCAATAACTCTCGTTACAAACACTGGCGGTTTTGCTAAGCTTTATTGTGAATGTCAAATACAAAAGCAATGTAACAACAGGCACACTGAATGACACATGTACATATGTTATGGCCCTAATTTAAAAACCCACTGAAAAGGAAAACAGTAGTAGTCACCACCGAAACCCATTCTCTTACAGGGAGGGGAGGCAGAAGGTGAGGGTTAATACACACCACGGGAGGGGTGTGGGGGGGGGACTGATGCCGAAGGGACTAAATGAAATGCAGCTGGGCCAGTTGAGGAAGCAAGACTGGCAGGGTCTGATTAGGAATACGGAATTGCTGTGTTGCTAAAGTGGGGGAAATCAACTACCTCAACTTATTGAAGATAAAACGGTAGAAAGAGTCGGCCTCAAGGCTGCAGAATTAACACCAGTTCATGTTTACGTTGATGACACTGTACTACACCAAGACATTAAATGAAACCGCAACGAATCTCTGCTCACCCCTACGAAGTCTCACTTTTCTTATTTTTTTAATCTCTAACCTCTAGAGCTAAACGATGTGGAATAGCCTGCGTTCGGTGACTTTTCATCTTAAAATACTAAACTTCCCAGGGATGAACATGCAACAGGCCTTCTCACTCAGCCGCTGTTTACCGAGGGCCAATTAAGCGCTGGCCTCCTTGGGAAGCCAGGGTTCCTCGCCTCCGGCAAAGAAGCCAAAGGCGGGGTTGCAAAGAACCGGTCCGAGCCAGGATTTCTCCCCGGGAAGGCTCTAAGCTTTCTCCCTCCATCCGCCCTCAGAGTTTATCGCCGCTCCTTCCTTCCCACACGGAGGTAAATGAGGAGGCAAAAAGGACTACACCGACAGCTGTAATGCGAGATACTGAGTGAAAAAGCGAGGACTGAGGGGCAGCAAAGGCCAACCCAGCCCCGTGCCCTTCACCTCAGGGAGTCAACACTGCCGCTCCGGGCGGGGAAGGCATGGAAAGTTCTCCACCAAGAGCTAACTCAGTCGCTCCCTCGCTACTGACGCCCACCTTTCTCGCCCCAACTCACCCCAAGTTCATGGCCTGACCTCGCGCGCTCTGCTCTGTCGCCTCAAGCCCCTCAAGCCACTTGTGTACGTCGGTTGCCTGCGCCGCTCAAGAAGCGCTACGCTGAGTGGATACAGTGGTCCGGGCGATCTGGAAGGGTGGACCAATCCCGGCTGTGCGTGGTAGCGAGTGCGCTCCAAGGGGGCGGGGCTGCAGCCGCGGTAAGCTCTGGGTTTAATCTCTGGGTTTAATCTCACCTGTGGGTGATAGGGACCTTAAATCTAGAATGGTTTTCTCCCCATTTATTAGAGAGCCCTCAGAGCAATGCCTCATTTCAGTAAGGGGCAATAGTAAGGGAAAAAAAGCATAAACGTCCTAGAAAATTAACATTTTGTCTATTTTTCATTTGAAACGGAACTTTCAGTACTAAAGAATTTGAGGTGGGACAGTTACTGTGGAAAGATTCTTTGCTGTTTTGCTTTGAAGTTTGGTGCTTTATTAATTATATTTTGATTTTAAAGAGATTAATGGCTTAGAGAGGCTCCAGGCTGAGTAGAGCCCAGAGGCATGTCTGAGTTTTGTTTTTCTTACATCATAATACTTGATTTCCCCCCTCAGAGGTAGCCCCCATAAATCTCCCACCACCACCGCAACCATGAATCATCACTTTAGTCCCTATGATTTTTCCTCCCCTGTTTTCACCGTCCCCTTCCACTGCCATATGCTGTAGATGCATGGTTTGCCTTCAAGTTTCGTCTTTTCTTGACCCTTTGTTTGATTTCCTTATATTCTACCTTCAAATGAAACCATCTGGTATTTTTTCTTTTTGCTTCTGACATATTTTACTAAGCAAACTATGTCACTTCCAGTTCCATCCTTGTTACTGCAAATGGCATGAGTTTATCTGTTTTTACTGCATTGTGTATATACACTACATTTTGCTCTATTCATCTGTTTTGGAGCATTTAGGATAGATGGGGCAGTGCACTATTTAGGATGAAATTTAGACATAATGTATATATATATATATATATATATGTATTTTTTTAAGATTTTTATTTATTATGGGTACAAGAACTGGGGTATAAACCGGGTGTGTGTGTGTGTGTGTGTGTGTGTGTGTATTCACCAGAAAGTGGTGAGCAGAACAGCAAATCTACTGAAATAATCTGCTGAGGGGTGCAGCATGTGAGACAGGAAAGGTCTGCTGTGCCATGTGGGTCAGCTCTCTGGCCTAGGATCAAACTCATGCTGCAGTGGCTGGCAAGAGTTGACAGTACTGAGGCTTTAACCTCTGTGTCCTGGGGAGGACCAAGACTGAATTTATATTAAATATTATTATGTTATGGATCTAAAGCATCTGCACCTGGCCCAGGGCAACTGGTTAACAGTGCAAACCAGTGGCTTCAGATCTGTGAAACTGTGATGTCTGCTATCAGAACTATCTAGAGCCCCTTTACAGTCATTGCCTAAAACTCTGCTTGTTGATGTCTAGGAGTGCTTTTCTTTCTAGGAGGACTTCAGTAGGTTCGCTCTTAGACTATACAAAAAATATTAACAATCCTTCCTTGGAAAGTTGCATTTTAGTCCTGTCATTTGCTGACTTCAGCAACTTTGCTCAAAACTATTTAAAAAGATTTTCAGAAATACATAACTGCATAAAAACTTTCTTGCATCCTCCATTTATTAGGTTTCACTTTTCTTCCTTATACAACGTTACTGCCAGCTGTGTGATTCCTGTTGTGCACTGCTCTACAGAGCAAGTTAATTTGCAACCTTCTCTGTCTTCAGAAGCAGATGATACAAACCAAAGAACTAATACATTATAGGGAGGCAAAATTCAATTAAGTAAATTATTCAGGTGTGAAGGGATAAAGGTCTTAATTGGGCCATTCTGAGAAATCTCTTAAAATGTACCAAAAGTAAGGGAAGAAAGCAAAGAAGGGTAATAACGAGATTAAGTCAGTTAACCCTCTGTAACTTCAGACTCTGTACCAAATATCAGATGAGTTATCTGAGCTCCTTGTCAGTGGGTAAGTAGATAATTATAAATTACCCTCAATCTCTTTCCATGCGCACTGCTTCCACTCTAGTAAGAGCCGCAGATGTGTTCCAACAGCTTCCTAACCTGCTTCTGTTAATAGCCAGAGTAATTTCTGACATGTGAGTCTGCTTAATCACTCTACGTGTTAAGGTCTCTCAATAATTTAAAAACTCTTTTACCCCAGATAGTAACTGCAAAGGACTAAACAAGTTTACAAACCCAACCTGAGCTTACAGCATCTCTCACCACTGCTCTTCAGTAAACTCCAAGCCCCCTACACTGATCTTCTTTCACTCCCTTAAGGTAGGCACACTTGCTTCTATCTCCCACCTTTCTATAGTCCTTCATCCCACAGATTTCATTGAGTGCCTGCTGTGTCCCCAAAATTTTTTTAATCCAAGGGATAAAGTAATAAACAAAATGAGCAAAATCCCTACGCTCTCAGAGCAAGTTCATCTTGTTGGAGTGTTCTTCCCCATGGCACCTCATCACCTGAATAACCTGCCCCTCAGGTCTTTGGCAGGATGTCACATTCTTCAAGAGTCTCTTCTTACTGCCTTTCTCCTTCATTTCACAGTCTGCCACCCTCCCCCCCTTCCCAGACATTTGTCATCTTGTGTGATGTGCCTGAATTCCACTAGTGTGTTGCCTCAGTTGGACCTGGACGTGCTGCCTGTTCATCATTTCCAAAGCCTGGACACATGGTAAATTCTAAGTAACTCTCTGTTGGGAAAAAAAAAAAGACACATTAAAATCACTGCAAACCCAATGGCAACCTGATAATAAAAGTGTCAAAAGGGACAAATAGAGCCCTCTCTGGTGGCACGACAGGTTAAAGCACAGCTCTATGAAGCTCTCTGCAGCCACTATAGCACAAGTTTGATCACTGGGAGGGAGGTGACACACATGATGTGGCAGACCCTTCCTGTCCTGCCCACTGCTCCTCTCAGTAGTGTATTTCAGTCTATCTGTCTGTTCTGTTCCCCTATTCTGCCTCTGGTGAATCCTCTCACCTCCGACACCTCTGGCCTATACCCCAGTTCTTGTATGTGAAATAAATAAATCTTTTAAAAAGTGGCTTTGAAACATTCAGTCTCCTCTGGGTGTGAGGAATCACACCAAATACAGCAGATGCCATACCAGAATCCTGTCCTTTCCACAACGTAACCCCGTCATCCAGGCTCCCTTCTTTTGTTAGTGGCACAAATGGTAGATGGTGTGCCTATGTTAAGACACATCATCTTCATGCCCCCTCCTTCATTAGGCTCATCATGACAGCCCTTTTATTCTCCACAGATACACTTTTTTTTTTAAAGATTTATTTATTTGTGCATACAGAACTGGGGAACAGGCCAGAGGTGCAGGGGAAGGGGCAGTGAGAGGATTCACCAGAGACAGTGCGGAACAGAACAGACAGGTTGACGAAGTACACTGCTGAGGGGAGCAGTGGGCTGGCCATGTGGATCACCTCCGGGACAGGTGGCTATCGAACTCAGATGGAAGAGGCTTTAGCTTCTCGGTGTTGTGCTTTAACCCGCTGTGCCACCAGGGAGGGCCCCAGATAGGCTTTTTTTTTTTTTTTAAAGATTTATTTATTTATTCGTACAGAACTGGGGTACAGGCCAGAGATGCGGAGGGTGAGAGGATTCACTAGAGACAGAGTGGGGAGCAGAACAGGCAGATCGACGAAGTACACTGCTGAGGGGAGCAGCAGGCGGGTCAGGGGAGGTCTGCCTTGCCATGTGGTTGCCTCCGGGGCAGGCGGGGATCGTACTCATGCGGAAGTGGCTTTAGTTTCTTAGTGTAGTGCTTTAACCCGCTGCGCCACCAGGGAGGGCCCCCCAGATAGGCTTTTTATTCTCTCTGATTTCTGTCTTTTCTTTAGATTTCCTTCCTAGGACACCCTTGTCCCCACATGAACCTATAATTGAACAACAATAATTTCTATATTATATTAGACATACTAGAGAAAGATACCAGGATTGGCATAAGACTCAGTGATGACAAGGAAGCTAACTGGAAAGCTCTAAGTTTTAAACTGGGAGAAAATCATCTCAGGGAGAATATCAGAATAACTCTCTCCACTATCACCCCAGGATGAAGTTGCTAACATGGAGACTTCTTCAGGTGTAAGCCTTGATGGAACACATAGACGTTAAAGGGGGAACATATTAACCTATTAAGTGTTATGCACTTGCCTTTTAAAAGTTTTTCCCAGTGATAAACCTGGCATTGGGGTAGGTGTAGCAGTGGTGGAGAATCAGACCAGGGAGGCCAAGAGGGGATGTCACCAGCAATGACAATATTTATACTATAATGCAGGTGGAGACATGCAGGTTTTGTTATTTAACTTTTTTATGTCGCATTAAACACACACACACACACACACACACACACACACTTCCTCCTCTCACTTGCTTCCAACACAATTTAAAATATGTAAATGCAGGCCTCCTTGGTAGTGCAGGGGTTAAAGTCGTTGCTATCAAGCTATCACCAGCCACTGCAGCATGAGTTCAATCCTCAGCCAAGGAGCTGACCCACAGGGTGCAGCAGACCTCTCCTGTCTCACCTGCTGCTCCCCTCAGCAGTTTATTTCAGTGGATCCACCTGTTCTGCTCCCTACTCTGTCTCTAGTGAATCCTCTCACCTCCTCACTCCCCATTACCCCTGCATGTCTAACCTAAATCCCAGTTCTAGTATGTATAAATAAATAAAAATAAATCTTTAAAACATACATAAGTGCAAGTATGCATTTTCTTGTACTAATTTCCCATAAAGCTAATGTTCTTCACGGCAGTTAATGTGGGTGATTTTTCACCTAATCTGAACACAGCAGATGGCAGTGTAGGTCCGTTTCCTAAATGGTAATAAGGTAGGGGCATGTTCACAGAGGAAACTTATTTTAGCTGAAAATTGTTGCATTAATTGATTAACCTCAGATGTATACTTACAGAAGGCTCTTCCTGGGGATATAGAGAGGAACATATTTTTCTAACTCTATTAAACTTATTAAAATATTTTGTTAATAAGGCAAAAACCAATTCTTAAGCAGAAATAGGAATCATCACTACCACAGAGATACTGAAAAACTCTCATACTCACAGGATTTGAGTGTTTGTCTGACTTGGTACTTCAAGTTTGGCTTTGGTAGTTAACCTCTTTATATAAAATTACTTAATAATCATCTGTTTCTGTGCTAGATCACAATTTTTGTGAGATTTAGAAAAAGCATCATATATGAAGAGAGTTAAATTGTTTTTATGTAAAAACTGCAAATATAAGATTTTGTCAGTACATTTTCTTTGGATTTTCACCCCATTTTCCCAGGCTGTTTGGAATCAACCACTTTCCACACTTCGCTAAAGGGACTGGCCAGCAAGATGGAGGAGTATATGAGTTCTGATTAAACCTGGACTCAAAATCCTGCTTTGCTGCTTCAGTGCCTGTGTGATTGTGGGAAGTTACTCAGCCTCACTGAGTCTCAGTTTCTTTCCCATAAAATAGATGGTAACAGAAATTTGGCATTTAGGGTTGTTGTGATAATATGTTCACAATATGACCTACTGGTAAACAAGTGCCTGTTCTGAGGATTGCCAGACTCCATTCTAAATGACATCCCAAGTACATAACTCTTTTCTTTCAGCTCCCTACCGTCTCCACTTCTACAGAATGTGAAGAAACACCTGGCATCTTTCCTTGTAGGTCTTTCAGTGATGGCTCCTAATATGCTGCTCCTCAATAGGCTTTGAGTTATTTTTCTTTTGCTCCTTTTGCTCACCAATGCTCATCTTCATCAACTCCTAATTTCCAAAGAAATTAATAACAGACCTTGTTTACTCATTCCCTGCTGGGGACACAGCCATCTTCTTTTCTGATCCACCCACCTTTCCCTGGGAAGGCTCAAGAGAACTGAGAACTCCTTGCTTCTGGGAGAAGATTTGCCAGATGGGCTTTCCCCCCAGTGTTAGAAATATTTGAAAATGGGCCATTTTAGAAAGTATTAAATTATTGTACATTTTTCATTTTGCTGAGATTTTTGTGATAATTTGATAGATATTTATTTTATATTCTTTGAACATATATATTTTTGAACACTGCATTAATTTTTCTGGATCACACAATATATCACAGCAAGAATTACCAAACTTCGTTTATATAGGGAGTCACCAGATATAAAAAAACATTTTGGTTTTTTTAAAATTTTATTTATTTTTTATTTTACAACAGTTAATTTTTACATCATTTTGTACATTTTTTTCCATCTCAATTATAATCCCCGTGGGTTTCCCATTACCAGGTCACCCATGTGCCATCACCATAATCCCGTGCACTTCCCCCCCCACCCCCCCCCCCCCATTTTTGATCCCATTCCCCACTCCACCCCCTCAAAATGTCTCTGGTATATGGTTGTTCATTATTTTTGTTATTTTCTCGCCTGGTCCGTTATACTCCTGCTATGAGTGAAACCATCCGATATTTTTCTTTCTCTTTCTGGCTTATCTCACTCAGCATGATCTTTTCCAGCTCCATCCAAGTTGCTGCAAAGGACATGTGTTTCTCTTTTTTGGTTGCTGAGTAATATTCCATTGTATATATGTACCACATCTTTCTAATCCAGTCATCTACTTTTGGGCATTTGGGCTGCTTCCATGTTTTTCCAATTGTAAATAAAGCAGCAATAAACATGGGGGTACAAGCATCTTTTTCTATCAGTGTTTTTGTGTCTTTTGGGTAGATACCTAGGAGTGGGATTGCTGGGTTGTAGGGAAGCTCCATGTTTAGCAGTTTGAGGAAACTCCAAGCAGTTTTCCATAGTGGTTGTACTAGTTTGCATTCCCACCAGCAGTGCAGGAGAGTTCCTTTAAACAAACATTTTAATCATGATGTTTCTCAAACACAAAGTAACCAATTGATTATTTCCTAAAGATATATTGAAATAAGCCCCTTTTTTGAGACTTTGTTATATAGTAAGCCTACTACTAAGTAATTTTAAAGCATTATCTCAATTTATTGTTAAAAAAGCTGAACTTTGGATATTAGTATTAGCTCCATATTGAAGATGATAAAAATGAGGCATAAAGAAGTTACATAACTTGAGTATTGGACAGTGAGTTTGGGTTAACCTAAATTATTCTGACTCTGTAGCCAACCTCAATGTTAGTCTTCTAATAATATTTTTAAAAGATTTATTTATTGGCCCTCCCTGGTGGCGCAGCGGGTTAAAGCACAGCATTAAGAAGCTAAAGCCACTTCCGCATGAGTTCGATTCCCGCCTGCCCCGGAGGTGACCACATGGCGTGGCAGACCTCTCCTGACCCGCCCGCTGCTCCCCTCAGCAGTGTACTTCGTCGATCTGCTTGTTCTGTTCCCCACTCTGTCTCTGGTGAAGCCTCTCGCCGCCCCTGAGCCTCTGGCCTGTACCCCAGTTCTGTATGCACAAATAAATAAATCTTTAAAAAAAAAAAAAAAGATTTATTTATTTACACATACAGAACTGGGGCGCAGGCCAGAGGTGCAGGGGTGGTTGGAGGACTCACCAGAGACAGAGTGGGGAGTGGAACAGGCAGATCAAAGAAGTACACTGCTGAGGGGAGCAGTGGATGGGTCAGGAGAGGTCTGCCTTGCTATGTGGATCACCTTTGGGGCAGGGATAGAACTCATGCTGAAGTCGCTTTAGCTTCCCAGTGCTGTGCTTTAACCCGCTGAGCCACCAGGGAGGGCCAAGGGCCCCTTCTAATAATATTTTAAAAATATATATTTACTCATATATACGAGAGCTACAGACCCTAGAAACAGGAAGTAAGAGGAATCACCAGAGACAGCAGGGAAAAGAGCAGGTGGATCGACTGAAATACACTGCTGAGGGGTACAATGGGCGAGACTGGAGAGGTCTGCTGCACTATGTGGGTCAGCTCCCTGACCAGGTATTAAACTTGTGCTGCAGTGGCAGTGGATTGCTTCATAATGCATCATTTTAACCCCTTGCACCATCAGAGAGGCTACCTCAATATTATAATTGACATGACATTGTATTAGTTTCAGGTACATAGCATAATGATTCATTATTTGTATATATCATGAAATGATCTAGTTAACATCCATCACTACATATATGATGTATTTTCTTGTGATGATAGGTTTTAAGATCTACTCTGTTTACACAATGGACTATGGGTGATTTGGTTGTGGGTGCATTATAGTGGCAATGCCTGATGTGGATATCCAAATATCACCTGAATTCAAAATAAATTTTAAAAAAGTAAAGTAACCCTTACTTTTATTAGCAACTTTCAAATATATGCTACCGTATTATTAATAGTCACCATGCTGTACTTTTATATGTTAGTATTCTGTGGTAACTATTCAGTACAGCACTAGGCAAATGTCTGTGGTAAAATTGATCATTTACACTCTGAATCAAAACCACAGGTTCATCTTTTCAAATCTAGCTTTCAGGTGTCTAAGAGTTTATCCATATTTGAATTTATTAGACACCTACCATATCAAAGTCATACTTAATTTCCCCTTTTTCTCTTCTCACCCTCAAGAAATCCATATACAAACTCTATTTACCTCAGAAATGTGGTCCAGTTCTCTTCCCTTTCTCCTCCCTCACCCTATTCCAATTTAATATCACTCCTACTTCCAGAACAACTGTGACAGCCTTCAAACTGTGTTCTGTTCTTCTGTTTTGTAAGTATGCTGTACTTGTATATGTTTATTAAACACTCTTTAACCCCCTACTAACCTCATAAGGGCAAGGATTCTACCTTGTTCGGTGTTGTTTACCTAGGCCATAGAATGAGCCTGAGCACAGCAAAGTGCTCAGGAAATATTTATTGGTTGGATGAATTTAGTACTGGACATTTAAAAATGAAAAAAAATATGTTCTTTACTCTCGTAGGGCATACAGTGTATTAGTGGAAACACCACTCTACACAGGCTTAATTCATGGTGGGATCACTGCTATAAACAAGGTTTAGTTCAATGTGGTACAAGAAGGCAGGGAAGCAGTTCCTTTTACTGGGGATAAGAAGGTCCGAGGAAAGTTTATAGTTACATAAACATATCTATGTTTAAGAAAAGTTTACCAAGTGGTAAGTTCATCAAAAGAATATTCAAGAAACTGGAAACTGTGTGCAAAGGCAAAGAAATAGTTTACATTATGTGGTGGTTAGTGGAGTTGAAAGGGTGGTAGCAAATATGTCAAGATCGCTAGAGCCTGAAGTAGGGGTGGCAGGTCATGAAGCAGAGTGGTAGGGAAAATTTCCTTATGATGGCACAGAATATGCCATGCTAAGCAACTCAAATTGTTTTCTATTAATAACAGGGATATTGCAAAAAAAAAAATTGAAGCAGAAGAAAATACTTTAGGAAAAGATTAATACTCTGATGAGAAGAATGGATAACAAAAGCTTAAGACAAGATGATCTGTTAAGATTCTATTTCAAGACTACTTTCTTCTTGTGGTCAACTGAAGGAACAGACCTGGATTTCCCTGCTATCCGAAGTGACAAAAGCAGTGATAAAATGAGATATTTAGGGCCCTCTCTGATGGCGCAACCGGTTAAGGCACAGCACTGTGAAGGTATCACAGTCTCGCAGTATGAGTTCGATCTCTGGCCAGAGAGGTGACCCACAAGGCCTGGCGGACTTCTAATCTGCCTGTTGCTCCCCCCCCAGCAGTGTATTTTGTCGATCTGCCTGTTCTGCTCCCCACTCTGTCTCTGGTGAATCCTTTCACCACCCCTGCACCTCTGGCCTGTACCCCAGTTTTGTGTGTAAAAATAAATAAATCTTTAAAAAATAAAAATAGGCCCTCCCTGGTGGCGCAGCGGGTTAAAGCACAGCACTGAGAATCTAAAGCCGCTTCTGCATGAGTTCAATTCCCGCCTGCCCCGGAG
>NW_004567105.1:56390915-56444718 GCF_000260355.1 Condylura cristata
CCCTGAGCCTCTGGCCTGTACCCCAGTTCTGTATGCACAAATAAATAAATCTTTAAAAAAAAAATAAATAAAAATAAAAATAAAAAGCTAAGTAGAGATATGGAAGATATAAATCAGACCCAAAATGAACTTATAAAGATGAAAAACACGATGAGGTTTTCTGACTGCTTGATGAGAATACAGGGGCAAAAAAGAAGGGGAGTTTGGTCATATTGCTGGAGGCAAAGATGTCCTGAATGAACCCCACAAATTGCTTTTATAGACCCCACCTATCCCCAGACCAAAGAGATCAAAGACACCAAGGACTACAAATCCCATAATGTCATCACCACTGAAGGGAGGATTACTGGGGAACTGAGGGTGGAGTTAAGCAGCCAGGTTTGGTATATAACCAGACATGTGGGTCTTGGGGCCTGTTGTTTTTTAGCGGCTTTCAGCTGAAAGACCAAACTGATGCCATGACAGACTTCAGAATGCTTCTGAACCAGCCAGGCCTAAGTTTCGGTTATCAACAAGGCACCAAGGCCGAGTTTAACTGTAAATGTCCTAATCTTGCTCATCCCATAGCAATAGCCAATTAGCAAGTAGGCAAGTAACCAGTACATACCAGAAAAACACCAGATGTCCTAAGGTATGCGGGCCGAGTAGTGAAGGTCACGTTTTACATGCATGATCAACCTGGGTAAGACAAGATAACTTTGTTTAATGTCCACCAATCAATGTACTGCTGAACAAAAACTCCCCTCTGCTGGGCTGAAGCTCCCCTCTTCTGTAATAAAAGCCCTGCCTGCCCGGAGCTCAGGGCTCTCAACTTCAGCTGCTGCAGAGGAGTCGCTGCGTTTTAGGAGCCCAGGCTTGAACTTACAATAAAGACCCTCGTGTGCTTTGCATCGGAATCGGCTCCTTGGTGGTCTTTGGGAAACTGAAACCTGGCACAACACAGCATGCTATTGGGGTTCCAGATCAGCAGAATTAGGATGCATATGCCAATTTCTTTCTCTTTCCTCCTGGAGTTATTCATTTCTTCCTTTCCCTTTTTTTGTAAATAAACCCTTTATTGCCTTTTATGTGTGTACCTGTGGTTGAGTCTCATTACAAGTCCCTTTTAAGCATGCAGATGAGGACCGAGAGTCAGGCCAACCCGTTCACATTGGGGTTGCCCAATAACAACATGCTGCTATTAACAAGAACAAAAAATGAAGATGGAAAGATGTGTCTGGAGGTGGGAAAACAGTGTTTCCGGCTAATTGATTTTGAGGTGCTCCATGATGGAACTTTGAGGAAATCCAACATTTAAAGAGTTGCTAGTAAGAGGAATTTATTGAGAAAATATGGTCACAGGAAAGAAGGCGGGAGAGGTATAGAAGGCTTTGTAGAAACCAAGACACCCCAGATTTCAAAGAGGGAAACGCTGGTATGACCTGCGTCTGACTCCATGGTTGTTAGCCATGACCAGCTAGAGGATGTGATCATGAGAGACAGGCAGGGGGCATGGTTACCAGGTGACATAGGCCACGCAACCAATGCTGTCTCTTGGCATGGTCTGGGCACTGGGGAGACTTCCAAAGAAGATGAGGAGTTTTCTAAACCTCCAAAGAAGATGACACCATGGGAGTCTCTATAGCAACGCCTGCTGAAACTTCCTCATTTGTTCTTGGTTAATAATAGTCTATTATATGATTGGCCTGTCTAAACTAACTTGGTTAAAGTATTAATTGGCATAATACATAACAGAAATTAACATTTTAAGAGGCTAGAAAAAACAGGTGTGGCTCTGAAGACAATGGGAAACAAAATTGAGTTAAGCTAACTGTGGCGGGTGACTGGAATCTCACCCGGGAGGTGTGCTTGCGGCATACGTAGATTTTCTGGTGTGTTCTGAAGGTAAGCACTTCACAGGTAACATAGAGGTTAGATACCCTTAGCTTAGACCAGACTAAGATAGACAATGATTATAGGAGTTAGATTAGAATGATAAATTGCAATAGTAGAAACTTCTAGGAAAACAATATATTAGTAATATTCTTAGGAATTCATGATTTTTAGAACAATAGGATATAGGGATAAGAATCTATGTTAGGGAGTTAGTAAGATAATTAAACATTACCAAATGTCCCAGGTGATTGATTATGCTGGGAAACCAGGTACATTTAGATGCCTTGATTGTTTCTTATGTTTTTTCTTAAAATGACCAAACAAGTTTCTTCCCAGTATGAGGCCATGGGGATCTCCAAGTGATTATGAAAAATATGTAATAATTATTTTTGCTTTGTTTCAATGCTTTTGTTGATGTAATCTCACTGGATGCTTTAACATATAAATAAAGTCCCTCTAAGATGTTCAGTAGGAGATACTTGGCACCAGCTAGAGTGTCTGCCTCATCGCTCATGACGCCGCCTCATCCTTTGGGAAAAAGAACCCCTGACTGGCCACCTGTCAGAGCTGGACTTTGACATCTGGCACGGTCTCCAACAGCCAGGTTTCCCTGATAAAAATCTTTTTCTCAGAGGGGTACCCCAGTATAACAGGGTGGTCCCCAGGAAAGGGGGTGGTTCTGGGTTTCTTGCCCCACACAAAGAAGGGTGGAGCTGAGCAGGAAGAAGAATCTGGAGAGGAGACTGAAGCGGAAGGAAGCAGGATGAGGAGCCAGGAGGAGACCTGAGGGATGCACATGGAGCAGAGAGACTTGTGAAGAAGCGGCTTTTGTTTATTGGCTCTGGACTGTGTGCAACAAATGTGGGTGAGAGACGGTGGGGAGGTTGACTATGGCAGCTTTTATCTTGATTTTGATTTTGCTCTTTGCTTCCCAGACTTGCTTGGCCATTTCTGACCCTTTTCTGAGTCCCTGCTGGAAGGTGCTTTAAACATGGGAAGGACTTTCAAGACTTGCTTTGGGCCAATCTCTTAGGTGGAGTTTTTTTTTTTTTTTATTAAAAAGTTTATTTTTACATCATTTTGCACATTTTTTTTTTATCTCAATTGTAATCCCCACGGGTTTCCCATCACCAAATCACCCCTGTGCCACCACCATAGTCCCGTGCATTTCCCTCCCTTCCCCCCCCCCGTTTTTGGTCCCATTCCCCACTCCACCCCCACAGAATGTCTCTGGTATATGGTTGTTCATTATTTTTGTTATTTTCTCGCCTGGTCCATTATACTCCTGCTATGAGTGAAACCATCTGGTATTTTTCTTTCTCTTTCTGGCTTATCTCACTCAGCATGATCTTTTCCAGCTCCATCCAAGTTGCTGCAAAAGACATGTGTTTCTCTTTTTTGGTTGCTGAGTAATATTCCATTGTATATATGTACCACATCTTTCTAATCTAGTCATCCATTTGGGCATTTGGGCTGCTTCCATGTTTTTCCAATTGTAAATAAAGCAGCAATAAACATGGGGGTACAAGTATCTTTTTCAATCAGTGTTTTTGTGTCTTTTGGGTAGATACCTAGGAGTGGGATTGCTGGGTCATAGGGAAGCTCCATGTTTAGCAGTTTGAGGAACCTCCAAACAGTTTTCCATAGTGGTTGTACTAGTTTGCATTCCCATCTTAGGTGGAGTTTTACACCTCAGGGAATGGGTAATTTTGGGTGCTTGATTTGGAAGCTATGTTCTTTGTCTTGTCTATATTATGCATTAAGTATATTAAAGTTCCTTTCCATTAGAGATCTTACATGTTTTGTCTTGATGTGGCACATGGCAGAACTTATTTAGAGCAGGCAGGTTTGGGGGTCCTGGGGTATCCCTCTCCATGTCCTGTAGCACCAGGACCCCCAAACCTGCCTGCTCTAAATGGGTTCTGCCATTTGCTGAATCAAGACAAAACATTCTCTAGTGTATAAGACCTTTTAGAGAAAATAATTTTAATACAGTTATTGTGCCATAAAAAGAATATAGTTACAAAATCAAGTAACTTGGGGGTAAATGTTCAGCCAAACAGATTGGCCCAAAGCAGGACCACTAAGGCCCAAAAGCTTGCCACAAGTCTAAGGCACCTTCTGGTGGGGACCCATAAAAAAGGGGCAAGTCTGGAACCAAAAGGGTGAAATGAAAACCAAGATAAAGACTGCCATTGTCAGCCTCCCACAGGTCTCTCACCCATGTCTGTTTCAGATGTCTCCTTCCATGTCCCCCAAGTCCCTGGTACACGTCCAAGGCCAAGAATCAAGAACCACTTCTCTTCCATGTCTCTCTGCTTCACGTTCCTCCTCCAGGTATTCTCGATCTCCTTCCTTCTTGGGGTCTTCTCTAGCTTGTCCTCCCAGCTTAGCCCCACCCTTCTTCAGGGTGGGTCAGGGAACCTGGAACCTCCCCTCTCCCTGGGGCTTAACTGGTTACTGAAGGAGCTCTCTAAGAGACTGGAGGGGAGGCGGGGTGGGGACTGGTAAAAATGAGGGAGTATATGGGGTTGGAGGTTTTGATATTATGGATGTGGGGCTTGAAACATTTGAATTTTGGGAAGTATTCTTAGGATATAAAAGGAACCACACATCACAGTTTGGCCATGGAAAAGATGGAGGATTTGGAAGTGTGCTGGAGATGCCCCAGGGGGGGCAGTTGGACAAGCATTTGTCCTGGGTCAACTCAAAGCAACCAGGGATAGTGAGTGTGACCATCTGTTTTGACTGAATGTCAAATATTCCTTTAACTATGGGTGTAAAATTGATAGCTTTAATGCCAAATTTTGAGAAGTACTCTAATATAGAAGGCTTTTTATCTGTTTGGGATAAAAGACGTTTTGTCCCAACTTCTGTGGCCGGCCGCAAGAAAGGAAGGCAGGAGGCAGAAAGGCTGAGCAAGCAGAGTTTATTGCTCCGGACAGCAGCTGAGATGGAGCCCCTAGAGTGGGGTCCGCAGCTACTGCCAACTCAATAAGGGGAAAGGGTCTCTTATATAGGTCCTAAGCTCAGATTTTAAAGGGGTGACTGATTGCTGTGTCCTTGATGTAAGGCCCAGTTCATTATCACCTTCATCTAGTCCCATCCCCACGCAAGGACCCGTTAATTAGATGCAAGGCCCAATTTATTACCACCTTATCACCTTTGGATGCAAGGCCTGATTTATTATTGCCCTTATCCAGTCCCTCAGTAAATCTCCGCATTTGGTCACTCCCAACATAAAGTAACGGTTCTTAGGCTGTGGGCAAAATAATTGAACTCTGGCTAATTTAACCCAAACTCACAATTTTGGGAGTAACTCACAATATTTAAAGGAAAGTTGCAGAACTCATTTTCAAAGTGCTTAAGGGCTTCAGAGCTACTCCAGAGCCCAACAATCATGGGGTCATACTGAGCTTTCTGAGTGTGTGACTTCAGTCACCCCCACTCACCCCCACTCATTCTTCCTGAAGAGGGATGACTCCAGGAAAATCATCTAGTGTGTTGTTTTTCTTTTTCTTTAATGAGTACTTTATTTGAATGAAGAAATTAAAGTCAATACAGAGCAAAAGAAGATACACTGCTTCTCTCCCACTCCCTTTGTTAGTTTAACTTTCAACTTGACCCCAAGCAATAGAAATTTTCTAAAAGAACTGTATGCCTGCAGGGGTCTGATCTGACAATGGAGTTTGGTCTAGGGGGGTGGGGTGGGGGAGTGGGGGGGAAGGTAGGGAAAGATTTCCTATAGGAAGAGATGACAGAGCTGAGATATCAGGGATGAATGAAGAGCTTGATAAACAGTACAAACAGCATGTGCAAAGATTCTCCTTTTTTAAAAATAGATTTACTTATGTATGCATACAAGAGCTGGGGTACAGGCCAGAGGTACAGTTGGTGAGAGGATTCACCAGAGACAGAGTGGGGAGCAGAACAGGCAGAGATTGACTGAGTACACTGCTGAGGGGGCAAGCAAGTGAGACAGGAGAGGTCTGCTGTGCCATGTGATTCAGGTTGGGGATCAAACTTGTGCTGCAGTGGCTGCAGCTATCTTTATAGTGCTGCGCTTTAACCCCTTGTGCCACCAGGGAGGCCCACAATATGCAAAGATTCTGTGGCTGCAGGGGCCTAGTTTATAGGCTAATAGAGGTTCATCTTGGAAAGGGGATTTTTCTAGCCGCATGTGGCAAGTGGATAACAACCACAGGCTTATAGATGATTGTGAGAGAGGAAAGAATAGAAAGGAGGCATCACAAGATTGATTCACACAAGGAGCTGGAGGTAGAAGGGATTAACATAGCCATTGACCTAGCTATAGAAACCAAGATCCTTAGGTGCCAATACCTAGATTATAAAGCAGACTACTATAGGGGGTGTCTAGAGTGCAGACCCGAAAGATAAAGATAAAGATAAGGAGACTGAGTCCATTGTGGAATCTCCAGTCCCTTTCAGATTTTACAGGTTATTCAAAATCAACAACAAATCCAGACTCACAAGGAGTGAGCCCTTTCCCCAAAAGGAGCCATCTATATTAGTGCAGCCTCTGCACTGGCTCGGGGCAGCAGTCCTCTGCCCACCTGTGCCTATGTAGGTGCTTCTTTCCACCAGCTTTCTTCCTCTGCAGGGTAGCAGCCTCCTGCCTGCCTGTGACTTGGACCATGCTGGGACTTCTCTGCATTGACCTCCCTCAGTGGAGGGAGCTGCTCTCCTCAAGTCCACCTGCTTGCAACCAATCAGGCCTCTCAGCAAACCTTTCCCTTTGGGGGCAGCTCTTCCTGCCCACTTGCTTGTGTCTATGGAAATGTCTTTTATTCCTCTGTCCTTTCCCTAGTAAACCTGCTCGTTAAATATAACCAATGTCTCTGTCTCATGGAGAAACTAGCCTGGGAAGCTTGCCATGTGCTGCTGAAAGGGGAGGTCAGAGTGAACCCAAGGACTACTCCAAATCCACTAACTCCAAAAAAAATACCATCAATTCTACCTGCTCCTATTTGTGATGATCATATTTGCTTCAAAATTTTTTTCAATACCCGCCACCCGCCTGCCCCCTATACTTCAATTAATGAAAGAAAAATGTAAAGATGGGCTGAGGAAGTTGTCTGCATTTTCTAAAACACAAAAGATTACAATTTTATTCTTCAGAATTTCTGCTGGTAGGTAATCAAAACAGTAGAAGATGGGTAACAAAGGAAAAACAATCAGTTTAATTACCTAACTACTACTAATTTACATGGTTGTAAATGCTAATGAATAATGGAATAGACCAGAAATATTTATCCTGCATTTTGGGGGCTACGACATCAAGGAAAGAAAATGGGGACATTTCACATGACAATGAGGGGGTAACCTCATCTTTGATATTCTTTGATAAAACATGTTTTCATTTTTTTTTAAGATTTATTTGCTGTTGCATGAAAGAATTGGGGTATAGGCCAGAGATGTGGGGTGGGGTGAGAGGATTCACCAGAGACAGAATAGGGAGCAGAACAGGCAGATGGAGCGAAAGATACTGCTGAGGGGGGAAGGTGAGAGTCAAGAGAGGTCTGTTGAGCCATGTGGCCTTGAATCGAACTCGTGCTGCAGTGGCTTCAGATAGTTTCATAATGTTGTGCTTTAACCTGATGCACCACCAGGGAGGGCCCAAGAACATGTTTTCTTATAAACTTAAAACTGAGTGAGACCCCAAACTGCATTCTTCTAGGTCATAAAAGGAGAACCAATGATTGTTTCTTCAATTAGAATTAGAGAAGGACCAAGGATTTAGGCAAACACAAAAGCATCTTCTAGCCTCCAGGACCCTCACTTATCTCAACTCCAAACTGTTGCAGGATAGTCAGAGAAAGGGGGGTTTCAGGTTCCAAGCCCCACCTGAGGAAGGGTGGGGCTGAGCAGTGTGGGGAAGCTAGGAAGGACTTGAGAGAGAACACTGGGAAAAAAGAGTAAGAGATCTGGAGGAGGAATCTGGAGAAGAGGCATATGAAGAGAAGCTGCACTTGATTCTTGGCTTTGGACTTGTACCAGGGACTTGGAAAGAGACATTTGCCCCCAAAATGCAGGATACATAGGTGAGAAACCAGTGGGAAGCTAACAATGGCATCTTTTATCTTGATTTATTCTTTGACTTTGTTCTTTTCCTTCCAGACGTGCCTGGCACTTTCTGCCCCCTAGAAGGTGCTTAGGCTTGTGGCAAGGTTTTGGGCCTCAGTATCCCTGCTTTGGGCCAAACTTCTTTGGCTGGTCATCTACCCACGAAGGGATGGGTAAATTGGGTATTTCATAGGGAAACTATTTTAAAATATTCTTTTTCTTCTCTCGATTGCATACTGATTGTATTAAAGATATTTTCTTTTTATACATTTTTTTACATATATATATTTACATCTTTCTTCATTTTGTATTTTTTTCATCTTAGTTGTAGTCCCCATGGGCTTCTACAAATGGAGCTTCCATATGATCCAGCAATTCCACTTCTAGGTATCTACCTAAAGTCATTTTCTACTGAAGGTTTCATGCACTGAGAGTATGTTTTGTCTTTATGTAGTGGATGGCAGAACCCATTGAGAGCATGTAGGTTTAGGAGTTCTGGGATATTGATCAATCTGCCAGCTGACAAAAGTCTACCTTCTTTAAGCAATGGCAATAGGCATCCTAAGGCTCACAGGGCCTCAATTGACCTCTAGGTCCCATTCCAAGTTATCAGAGGTTTATTCTGGGCCCACTGAGAAAAGGCTATCTATCTCACCCTCTGAGAGACACTGAGCCACAATATCTGGAGGTTGAATATAAATTTTGCAGTAAAAACAAAGTCAACTTTTATCAACTTGTAACTGTTTGTGGTATAATAAGGATCATGTTAGAGAATCACAACAAGGCACAACATAATTTAAAGTAAGTTTAAGAATTTGATTTGTTTTTGAATTTTATAATAATTTATTTTTACATATTTTTGTGCAATCCCTATCGGCTTCCCATCACCAAATCACCCTTATGCCATCATCATAGTCCAGTGCATTTCCCTCCCCCCACTGTTTTAGATTCCACTCCCCACTCCACCCCCACAAACTGTCTCTGATATATGGCTGTTCATCATTATCACTATTTTCTCGCCTGTTCCGTTATATTTCTGCTATGAGAGAAATCATCCGGTATTTTTCCTTTTCTTTCTGACTTATTTCACTAAGCATGATCTTTTCCAGCTCCATCCATGTTGCTGCAAAAGACAAGTGTTTCTTTTTCTTGGTTGCTGAATAATATTCCATTGTGTATATGTACCACGTCTTTTTAATCCAGTCATTCATTTTTGGGCATTTGGGCTGTTTAAGAATTTTATTTTTAAGAGAGTATTCTCTGTAGAGAGTAATTATATTAAATTTGCATAAACTGCAAGAGCCATAATAGAAGTTTTAATATCTGTGTGTAATCATTAATTACATATGACACCTTAAAGTAATCTACTAAATAGTATTTAATGTTTATCACAGACATAACTATTTTTCTTGAGCCTTAAAAATTCTAGCAATATATTATTAGATGTAAAATAAAATAGTCATGAAAGCCCAGGTTGAATTTTGTGATAGTTATTTAAAAGTGTTTCTATTGTTAAAATACCTGTATCCCATAATAGCTGGTACACATCTTGAATATTGGAACAAAGTTTCAATATCATATTGTGCCTTGTGTTTAATTATTATTTTATTATTATTTTCAAAGATTTATTTATATATACAATAACTGGGGTATAAGCCAGAGGTGCTGAGAGTATTCACCAGAGACAGAGTAGGGAGCTGAACAGGAAAATTGACTGAAATACACTGCTGAGGGGAGCAGAGGCAAGACAGGAGAGGTCTGCTGTGCCATGTGGGTCAGCTCTCTGGCAGGGGATTGCACTAGTGCTGCAGTGGCTGCTGATAGCTTCATAGTGCTGCGACTTAAGCCCTTGAGCCACCAGGGAGGCCCTGTGTCTTGTTTTTAAATTCAGAGGATTTAGGGAAAACCATCTGGTTTTAGAATACACTGTTACCCTTAAAATGTTCCCGCTAAAATTCGTATCTGGTTTTCTTTAGCAAAACCATAAACTGAAAGAGTAATTATGTATAAATGACTAGACTATAAAATGCTTGCTGTTGATTAGACATATCTGTCAATCTTGTTGATTTTAGAAACAAATGACATTTAGTCCACCTGCTCTTTCACTGTCTTTAGTACTTATTTGAATATGTCCCATCAAAAAAATCCACTTATTTATGAATGTACAATTGAACTGATTTCGTGATTTTCTATCTACTAGTTTTTGTTTTTCTCTTATAAACAATGTGTTATATATAGTTTCAGATTTGTTACTGGTCAGGGTATATTCACCCTCTATTTTAGAAAGGCCCAAACTGTTTCTAGTTATACTCCCACCAGCATTGTGTTAGCTTTCTGCTGTTCCAAACCTCATCAACATTTGGTATTTCAGATGTGTTAATTTTTGCCAATCTAGAAACTATAAAATGATGTATTCTGGGTTTAATTGACATTTTCTGGATTATTTATTTTTTTAAATATTTATTTATCTATCCATACAAGAACTGGGGTGCAGACCAGAAGTACAGAGGGTGAGAGGATTCACAGAGACAGAGTGGGGAGCAGAACCATCAGATCAACTGAAATACACTGCTAAAGGGAGCAGTGGGTGAGACAGAAGAGGTCTGCACCATGTGGGTCAGCTCCCTGATAGGGGCCTGAACTCATGCTTCAGTGTCTGCAGAGAGCTTCATAGAACTTAGTCTTAACCACTTGTGCTACTAGGGAGGGCCCTATTTAGGATTCTTGCTTGGCTGGGCATGAATGTAACTGCTCTGGACTTTTTTGGATACAGTCCTTATTTTGCTTTGATAGCAGTGTTATATTAAGTTTATAAAGTGATGTAGGCTCTCTTTTAGTTCTATGTAAGAATTTGTATATGATTGATATTATTTATTCACTAATAATTTTGATATATGTATTTTTATCTTACCTGTTACTTTCAAAGTTAGGTGTTGAAATAGAGACATATGGGTACTGACATTTGAAAAGAGGAATAATAAGTCAGGATTGTAATAATTAGAGTTAACAACTCAGCCTTCCTACTATATTCACAACATGTAACTAACAAGAGAGAAAAGAGAAAGTAATTACGGATTTTAAAAATTTTCTCTAAGTCTAATGTTTCCTTGGTGAGCGTTTATGTAGATAGGAAAGACAAAAATGAAAAGCTTTGAACTTCCATTGAAGAAAGAGAAGCCTTATTTACTGAAGACAAATTGAAGCTGATTGCTACCTTTCTCCAGCTACAGATCGAGCTTTTCTCTATTACCATCCTATAGCACCAATGGGTGAACACTGCCATTCCTTCGAATGTTGTGTTGCCATAGACACTGGCCCAGTTCTCAAATCCTGTTCATTCTAAACATTTCCTTCACAAAAGGAGTGCTGATTGAGTTCAAACAAATTTATGCACCACAGAATGCATACACAGGGCAAACAAAATTAGAATCTACTGAGTTTCTTTCCTTCTTAAGCCACCTCCAGATTCTTTTTGCTGTTATTAGAAAAAGCAATGTCCTTAATGGCATACATATAGGTGTGTGCGTATATATTGCGTATATATATATTATATATATATATATATATATATATATATACACACACACACACACATAAACTCATGCACACTACTTTTTCTAAATGCATTCAGTAATTCTTGAAATATAAGCTCAAAAAAGAAAAAATTGGCAAGTTTTCTACCATATTTTTGTTACCGAATGCATTTAGTGCTGGATGGTGTTATTAATAACATTTCCTTGTATTAATGTTGCATTTCATAGAAAGCTGCTATGTTATATATGATCCTAAGCCTTTCCAATACTGTCCAGTGATATAGACAAGATGAGTCTCACTGCCACTTATAAATGTTGGAAGCAGATTCAGAGCAGTTGTTTGTTTCACATTGGGAATAAGTCTCTAGGTCTTCTACTATTCAATATAGTTCATTCTGCAATGCATCTAAAAGAGGGCATTAAAATTACTGAGGGTTAGGATTACTTCATTGATAATGGGGCTTTGCCTACAAAAAGAAAAATTAGACCCTTGGAAAGCAAATACAGCTTTGTGTTCTTTAAAATTTTTTTCTCTTGGCTGTAGAAACTAAATGAGGAAAACATGAAACTGCCTGTCTTTGTCAATGGTGAGACTGGATTTAATATATTTTTAAAAAGATTTATTTATTTATTCATACAGAACTGGGGTACAGGCCAGAGATGCAGAGGGTGAGAGGATTCACCAGAGACTGAGTGGTGAGCAGAACAGGCAGATCGATGAAGTAGACTGCTGAGGGGAGCAGCGGGCGGGTCAGGAGGGGTCTGCGGCGCCATGTGGGTTTCCTCCAGGGCAGGCGGGATCGAACTAATGCAGAAGTGGCTTTAGCTTCTTAGTGCTGTGCTTTGGCCCGCTGTACCACCAGGGAGGTCCCAGGGATTTAATATTTAATATTGCATGACTATGAAACTTTTGCAATCCTTTGGGTCAACTTGACACCAGCTATTTGGGGTACATTGTGTTTCCCCAAAATTATATGTTGAAGGCTAGCCTTTAGTACTCAGAATGTGACTTTACTTGGAGATAAGATCTTGCAAGAGTTAAATAAATTAGACTACAGCTGCTAGGGTGGGCCCTAATCCCAAGTGACCGGTGTCCTTTTAGGAAGATGGAATTTGGGCCTCTTGGTGCACAAGGGGTTAAGTGTCAGCATTATGAACCTACTCACAGCCACTGCAGCAAGAGTTTTATCCCTAGCCAGGGTGTGACCCACATGGTGCAGCAGACCTCTCTTATCTTGCCTGTTGCTCCCTCAGCAGTGTATTTCAGTCGATCTTCCTGTTCTGCTCCCCACTCTGTCTCTAGTGATTCCTCTCACCTCCCATACCTCTGGCCTGTATCCCAGTACTGTATACATAAATAAATAAATCTTTAGGGAAAAAAAGATGGAATTTGGATACACGTAGAGTCACCAGCGGTGTGCACACACAGGAAGAAGGCCATGCGAGGACACAATGAGAAGACACCACTGTAAGCAAAGGGGAGAGGCTTCAGGAGAAGCTAAATGCTGACACGTTGATCTTTGCCTTCCAGCTTCCAGAACTGTGAGAAAAGGAATGTCTGCAGTTTGAGGCACTCAACCTGTGGTATTATGTCAATACTGGCAAACGAGTACAATGGCCTAAATATAGTGAATCTGAAGAGGGAGCAGGATCAGTCTTCATTGAGAAGTGTCCTCAGGCACCTTTGGTTTCTGAAGTCACAACTTGGGACTTTCAAAAATGACTCTTCTCATTAGCTAAAAAACAAAGATTGGCATATAACTATAAATACTCAAAGAATCATTTCCTGAATAATATCCTCTATTTTGGAAAAATGGCTCCAAATGAACTGCTCATTACCAAACACTTGACTGAACTACATTATGCTAAAGCATGGCAAGGATTCAGTAGCATTTGCAAGTTAACAATGAGTTATAAACAGCTCTATATTATTTTTCTGGGCCTTTTTCCAGAAGGAATTATTTAATTTGGAATTAATTTTTGTATTCAAATAAATATTTAATAAAGTGGCTTTTAAAAAAAAAACACAAGTTCACAGAAAAATTTATTTTAGTGGTGCCTTTTAGGAAATAAAATTTATTGATGTGAAATTCATATATAAAATTAACCAGTTTGAAGCAAAAAACTCAGTGGCATTTATCACATTTACAATGTGGTGCAACTACCACCTCTACCTTATTACAAGACATTTCTATCATTCCTTAGTAAAAACCCTTTAAACATTAAGGAATTTCTCCACCTTGCCATCATCCTCTAGTTCTTGGCCAAAGTGCATCTGTAGTCTATCTCAAAGGAGTTACTTGTTCTGGATATTTCTTTCTTTTTTTTAAAGACTTATTTATTTATGCATACAGAACTGGGGTACAGGCCATAGATGCGGGAGGTGAAAGGATTCACAGAGACAGAGTGGGGAGCAGAACAGGCAAAATGATGAAGTACACTGCTGAGGGGAGTAGTGGGCAAGACAGGAGAGGACTGCTGTGCCAGTGTGGGTCACCTGCTGGGGATGGACTCCTGATGAAGTGGCTGCTGCTAGTTTTGTGGTGCTATGCCTTAACCTATTGTGCCACCAGCGAGGGCCCTTAACTTGATTTTTTAATTGAAGCAATATTGGTTTACAACAGTGCATATGATTTAAGTGTATGGATTCTTAACTCTTCAGATGTTACCACACCACAATCACCACCATGGCACCCATAGTCTTCCACTCTAGTCCAGTGGGCTCCCTTCCTCTTTGTACCTGACCTCCTTACATGCCTGTCCTTCCTCCCAACCCACTTCAGTTTTGCAGTCAGATTTCTAGGATATCTTTTGATTTAGTTTTGTTTATGCCATTGTTTTCTGTATATTCTATATATAAGTGAAATCATCTGGTATTTGTCTTTCTTCTTCTGATTTAATTTTTTAGCATAACTCCCTTTGGTTCCATCCTTGTCACAATGTCAAGACTTCCTCTTTTCATGGCTGAGTTGTATTCCATTGCATGTACTATATCTTGATCCACTCACCTATTGTTGGGCATTTAGCACAAGACTTGGCTATTGTAAATACTGCATTATGAATATTTAAGTGTATATGTCTTTTCAAATTTGTGTTTTTATATTGCTAACATTTTGTTTTTCATAGGGATCAGACCTATCTAAATTCCTGTCAAGAATGTAAGAAGTTTCTTTTCTCTGCATACCTTCACCAACACTTGTTGTTTCTGCTTTTTTTGGATATGGGTTACGATCATGGATATACAGTGTATCTTATTGTGGTTTTGATTTGGATCTCACTGATAATAAATGGTGATGAATATTTTTTTCATGTGCTTGTTGACCAGTTTGGTGGATGATTCACAAATGCTTCCAACAGGCCCTGGGTGACTTCAAACCACTCCTTTCTCCTCTGACCAACCTTAAACCTGACACCTTCAGACTCACTTATGAATTCAGCCTCTTTTTAACCACAACAGCTTTTATAGTCTGGTGAATTTTACAGCTTAACTGTTAGTTATACAATGACATAAAGAAAACCATATTTTAGTTTTCATCATGCATTGGGTCCAGACCATATAGCAATTGTTAGTTTCTTGGATTTTGATTTCATGTAACTTGAGTAGGGTAAACATAGACATGCTGGTTTTACATATAAACAAAGTGGTCAGCCAACAGCAGATTAGGGCTTGAGGGACCACAAAGGACCTTTTAGAGTTCATCTAGAAACATACAATTTCAATGTTGGAAGGAAACTGAAAAGTATCACTTGACTCCACAAAATACCCTTTTAACTCTTGAATTTTTTTTACTATTTTTCTGTTGGATGGACATTCGGCCAGACCAGTGTCTACACTCAACTATTTCACTGAAATTTCTCTCAGTGAGATCACCGGAGACTTTCTAGTGTCCCAATACAATTTCCCCTTTAGCAACTTTTTTTTTTCAATATTTACTTATTTATGCATACAAGAACTGGGGTACAGGCCAGAGGTGTGGTGGGTGATAGGATTCACCATAGACAGAGTGGGGATCAGAACAGGCAGATTGATGAAGTACACTGCTGAGGGGTACAATGGGCAAGACAGGAGAGGCCTGCTGTGCCATGTGGGTCGCTTCCCTGGCTGGGATCAACTCATGCTGCAGTGGCTGTGGATAGCTTCATAGTGCTGTGCTTTAACCCCTTGCAATACCAGGGAGGCCCTTTAGAAACTTTTTAATCTGAAGGCCACTGTGTGGGAGAGGGATGACTTGAATTCACCTGCCTCTTAGGTTGGATTTCATGTTTTGGTCAAGATATCCTGTTCTGTCATATTCTTATAGATAAGGTTACATACTATAGATGTAATCTCTTACCACTGTAGGCTCCCTGTAAAACCAGGAGGGCTCCCTAGTGGCACCGAGTTAAAGTCTCAAGAGTTATCAAGGTATTGCCTGCCACTGCAGCCTGAGTTCAACCCCTGGCCATGGAGGTGACCCACATGGCGCAACAGACCTCTCCTGTCTTCCCCACTGCCCCCCTCAGCATTTTATTTCAGTAGATCAACCTGTTTTGCTCCCAGCTCTGCCTCTGGTGAATCCTTTCACCTCTCTGCACCTTTGGCCTACACCCAGTTCTTATGCATAAGTAATATATATATATGTGTGTGTGTGTGTGTGTGTATAATAAAAATAAAATAATTAAAAATAAAACTTTTTTAAAAAAGATAATGAAGTGTAAAACCAACATGTTAACATTAATTCTCAGCATTATGGCACACTTCAAAACGATAGCCAGATTTGATTTTTGTTTTGTTTTCCAGGTTAGTGCACTGGCATATGTTAGGAAGGAGCTCACCTAAGCTCAGTATTATCCAGAGAAAAGGTTATGTACAATGTGTTGGAGAAAATACTGGAGCATTACAATTTTAAATCAGATGCAAAGATAAACTGGAAATGATAAATATAGAAAGTAGAATCTAGTGATTATCATTTCCTTGTCTCCCAATCAGTTGTGTTCATCCATTTATTCATTCTTTAGTTATTTACCTGTGCCAGGCACTGTGCTGGGTGTCGGGCCTGGGGCAATCATTCACTAGGTAGGACTTGATCTCTAATGGAAATCACATTCTAGTGTTATGTTGATTTAAAAGAAAATCCCAATTTAAAGACTACATATATGCTTAGGAATTTTTTTCCTGTGATGTATCAGGTTGACTCTTACATGGCTTTTTGTGTTGTAGAGTTGTATCAGGTTGGCTTCTTACGGTCCTAAACGAGATAGCAGGAGGCTTTTGGAGCTTTTTACAGGGGTATCTACAATAAGCACTGATGGAGGTTTGTAGGCCTCCTTTTCTGAGTCCTTGTCTGAACTGCCCAGCAGGTGAGGCTGCAGCCCAGGGGAGCACAGTAATAGGAGGCTAGAGACCTCTGCTCTGATCTTTCTTCCCCAGCACCTAGCCCTAGCTGGTAGAATTGGCATTCTTACTTATTAGTTGATGAATAGAATAAGAAATTCTTGAGCAAGAAAAAATTTAATACTTCTGAATTTCTAATCAGATGATTTTTACAGATGTTTTGATTGGTTGATTTGGAATAACAATTGGTATACTAAAGACTGCTTTATAAAATCAGACAAGAAAGTAGGGACCATTATTTTCTGGGAAATACTATTAGGGGGCTCTATGATTACTTTGAAAGTAAACATCAATGTCTCATTAACCAGTACTCTGATTTAATTACAAATTCTTCTTGATTGAGAGTTATAGTTTGATTTACCCAAAATGATTTAAATTACAAATGTGTGTGCTGGGAAGTGATTATTTTAAAATAATTTTTGGCATTTTAAACATTTTATCAATTAAGAAATTTTTCTGCATCTAGTAAGCTGAAAGGAGCTTTTCCTGTGTCATTGGTGGCAAATGAGTTTTATGACCACTTGTAATTGATTGCTTTGAGTGGGGTGTCAAGTTGAGAAGAATTCTGAGGCCAACCTTAAACCCTGCAGGGAAGGCTATCAGATGTGATAGATTACTTGATCATTATCCTTTAAACTAATGTGTTAGCAGGTTTGTTTCAAGCATGCTTTGGGGAAAATCTATTCTAAAAGATCGATGACCATGTCCACTATTGATGACTTTATGAATATTTAAATGAAGCAGCATATCTCTCATGCAATTATTGATATATTTTTATCCAATAACCCTATGTAAGTGGGTAATCTGGAGTTAGATTAAGGGTGGAACTGAAGCCTCTGATGCTTGACCTGCCCAATTCAAATCAATGTTGCCACTTCATTGGCTACCGTAGTAAGAGAGTACACAGATGAGAAGAAATTATTCAGAATAGATGTCTAATTCAGAAAACAAACAAACTGGGCTCAGGGAAAGATGGTGTTTTCTGCACTCTTTCACATGACTCTTGAGATTTTGGCTGCTTTAGAAACAGATCTCTTTAAGTGGAAGTTGCTTTTTGAATCCAGCTTAGTCTTTGACTTATCTCCAGGGGAGTCTTAATGAGGAAACTATGCAAACATAGTTTATTAGATGTGACTATGTTTAAACTCCCTTTAGAATTTAGAAAATGAAGATTCAGGTAGAAAATTATCATTATTAAATCAGTATATCTACAGAGAGGTTTTTATCCATATTTATTTGACTGTTGGAAAGCAATCAATATTGACCTTTGATCTACAGGGAGAGAAGGTTGGGTAACAGGCAAAACTTTAAATGCTTTTTAAAAAATGATTTACATACAAGAACTGGGGTGTTGGCCAGAGATACAGGTGTTAAGGGTGTGAGAGGATTCACCAGAGACAAAGTGGGAAGCAGTACAGGTGGATCTACTGAAACACACTGCTGAGGGGAGCAGTGGAGTACCTTTTTTATTTCCAGGTATTTCGGCCATTTTGATGTGACTGTAAATGGGATTGTTTTTCTGATTCCACACCCCCCCCTTTTTTTCTAATTCATTGTTTGCATAGAGAAATGCAAAAGATTTTTGTGTATACATTTTGTATTTGGTCACCTTACTGTATTAACCTCTATACCACCAAGGAAGCTCCCTTTTGGATTTTCTATGTATGTTTTTTCATCTGTGGGAAGTGAAAACTTCATTTTTTTTCTTTTGAAGTTTGGATTCCTTTCACATCTTTTTCTTGCTTAATTGCTCTGGCTAGTACTTCTTTCCAATACTCTGTTAAATAGGAGTAGTGAAAGTGGACTGGTGGCTCTCGAGATGATTATACTAAGTGAAACCACCAGAAAGTGAGACAACTACCAGATGGTTTCACTCATGATGTGGAGTCCAAAGAAAAGTAAGTGGAGAAACACAAGAATAATTCATGGATTGTGTGAAAAAGTGTTCTGGTTACCAGAGGGGGTAAAGAAGAAAAGGTGATAGGGTACTGGAGCTGTAGTGGAGGGTGAGTGAGAAAAGTATACACAGGGAGGTACAGAATGCTTTGTATTCCCCAAAGCATATGGTCATGAAAGAATTGGCAGGTCAATTAATTTTTTAAAAAGATTTATATATTTATGCATACAAAAATAGGGTATAAGCAGAGGTGCTGGAAGGAGGGCTGAGAGGATTCACCAGAGACAGAGTGGGGAGCAGAACAGGAAGACTGACTGAAATACCCTGCTGAGGAGAGCAGTGGATGAGACAGGAGAGGTCTGCTGTGCCGCCATGTGGGTAGCTTCCTGGCTGGGGATAGAATGCAATGGCTGCCAATAGTTTCATAGTGCTGAGACTTAATCCATATGCCACCAGGGAGATCCAGGTCAATAAAATTTGAGAAAAGTGAATCAACTAATTAAAAAATGAAAAATCCATTTTTCACAGATAACATCAGGTAGTATTTTATTTTGTTCTCCAACTGCAAAAATTACATGCTTCCTTAAATTTATTTTATACTTTATATAACTTTCATGTTTCAAATGTAACTCTTTTGTTCCTGTGATATATTTTAAAACATTGATTATTTTAATAGTGATACAAAGTCAAATAATATTTCATAGGGTATACTAGGACAGTGAAAACTCCTGTTTGTTTCGTCATATCCTTCTGCTCAAATTTAACTAGGAAGAAAAAATTTAGCTAGATACATTTTTAAATATTTTAAAATACCCATATTCATCTAAACTAAAAGGCAAACATCAGAGTGGGAAGAAGCATTTCCTCTGCATATGTTAAGAAGAATTATATACTCAAGAGTCACCTCAGAACTCTGGAACAGTGGATTAATATGATACATGTTGATGGTTGCATAACATTACAAACTTGCTAAAAACCATTAGATTACAGATTGAAGTGGGTGAGTTTTATGGTATGTGAAATATAATTCTATGAAATTGTAAAAAAATTGATATATAAATACATAACATATGTAAAATTTTAAAAATTGGCAAAAAAATAATCTAGTGCCATAGCAAAATGTGAGCGATATAGACAGGAAGTTCACAGGAAAGTAAGTATGGATGGCCAATAAAAATAAAAATAAGATCATTTTCACTAACAGTAAGGAAGCTGTTCCCTAAAGCGATAATGAGAGCAAATATCACCTATCATTTGGCAGATTTTAAATATTTTTATTCAAATTTTAGAAATTATTTTGTAAGTTCAAAGATTAAAGAGAACAGTGTATAAAAGTATACTCAAAGTAGCCTCCCTCCCAGATTTTGCTTATTATCCTCCAATGTAACCAATATTATCAGTATCTTATGAAAGTTTCCAGATATATTTCATACAGGAAAATGTATATATTTACCTACTTTATGCACAAATGTTTACGCACTGTGTAAACTGCTCTATGTGCTGCTTTGTTCCTCTGCGTTTAAGAGCTTCCTCAATGAATACCTGAACAGAGCTTTCTCTCTTTTTATGATTATATAGAACATCATTGTGAAGATATGACACTGTCTATTAAAATGTTTCCTCTTGGTGTCAACTGTATTATGCATTCAACACTTCACATGTGTGAGTATACAGAGTAGATTCCTAGATGTGTTTTGCTAAGTGTGGCAAAAATTTTAAAGTTGATGGCAGATAATGGTAGCTCATAGGTTGGTTTTGGAAAACAGTCTTGCTATGTACAAAAATTAGAAATATACATCCCTTTTTACACAAAAGTTCTATCTAGTTCTAGCAATCTCCCTTACTGAAGTCATTACCAATGAACATAAAATTATGTATTCCACCATTTTTTGAAATGGCAAAGTATTGGAATCAGCCTAAATATACAATAGTCTCAGTAAACACATTACAATAAATTCATACTATGAAATATAGAAAGACAAAAAGAAAAGAAGTAGATCTTTATGAACTGATGTGAAAGGCAGCCACTAAGATGTGTTTATAAGAAAAGTATGTTACATGAGTGGCATACTGAGGGGAGAGAACCAGAGTTGGATCTAGATATCACATACCCCTCTTCCTTCTGCTCTGTCCTCCCTCCCTCCTTTTCTTTCTAAAAATATGTAGAAAAAGATCTGCATGTGTATCCATTAACATTTAGCAATAATTAAGGAAAAGGAAATAAAGATTACAGAAGAATAAAATATTTTAAATGCTTTGGGTATTACTGGACAGTTTAAAAAAAATAATGAGCCTCATATTCACATATACTTTCTGGAATTATAAATATTGTAAATGTCAATAAAAATTCTGATGAAAGCTATCAACTAATACTCTTAGACTTCCTTTTTTCTTTCTTCTTCTATCCTGGTTTTTGTTAATCATGAAAATTTTCAACTATACATAAAGTACAGAAAATAATATAACAGATACTCAGACACCCACCATCCAAATTTAACAGATGTTAACATTTTGCCAAGTTTGCTTCAGACTTTGCTTCAAAAAAGAAAGAAAATGTTACTGCTATAGTTATAGTCTGTGTCCCACACCCTCAAGGTGGTGATTTTCTTGAAGCTGTGATCATTTGTAACTTCTTGGATCATAAGATATAGTGCCCTAAGATGATTTAAAAGAAAAAAAATTTAAAATTCAATCTTTGTTTTTCCACATTTTGTAAAAAGCTTCCTATAACAAGGATTGAAAATTGCAGGTTTCTTCTTTCACAGAAATATTTGAATAGCTTGTTATTTCCTATGCATTCTGGTAGCCTCCAGTCACACTCCTGAAGACTAGTCTAGACTCCCTGTCCCTGACTGATCAGCTTCCCTGGAATCTATGCTTCCATAGTCTTCTCTGTTTCATCTTGACATCACTTCTAGGCTAACTTCCTAAGCAAGAGTCTCTCAACTTTGCCACTTCTGCTGTTTGGGGCTGGGTAAATCTTTGCTGTGAGGAATGTCCTTTGCATTATATGAGGTTTACACATTAGATGCCAGGAGCACCATGCCCTACAGTGACAAAAACAAAAAAAAAGTCTCCAGATATTGTCCCATGTCCCCTGGAGGGCAAAATATCCTCGCTGAGAGCCATGATCCTAACTATGTGTTTCATATCATGCCCAAGCTCATAAAGCTTTCCTCAAGCCCACACAACTTATTTAAACATCCCCTTTCCTTCTCCTTCCCACAGTCCACACCTCATTTCAAGATCTGTCATAATCTCCCCTCACTTCCTACTTGCTTTTCTTTTTGCAGAGTCAATTGGGCCTACTTCTTTGTTACCCTGCACTCTCACTTGGCTAATTCCCATCTTTGGCCTTTTGCTTCCTTGCATCTAAAAGGGCCTTACCTATTACTTTTAGCCCATCCAACTCCTATTTGCTCTTTAAGATCAGAGTCAAGTCTCATTTCTTCATTAACATTTCCTGGCCTCTACTTGTGTTTTTCTTTGGAGGCATTGAGGTCTGGTGGTTCAGTGCATGGGATTCAGAATCAAGTGAATATGGGGAGCCCTGGTGGATGACTTGGGGGAATAGTTTAGTGTCTCTGTGCCTTACCCCTTCATTAGTGTAAGAGGATAGCAATCCTTACAGCGTGGTTAAAAAGATTAAATTACATTTTGCATATCCTATTCGGTACCTGAATATTCAGACTATATGACCTTTGAGATGTTTCATACCTAGTTGCCTTAACTGTCCACACAGAGTGAACTTCTTTAGAAAAAGGGATGATGTGTTAAACTTCTTTTTCTCAGTGATTAATCCTTTGTAGATGTCTGGTAAGTAGGATTCACTTTGTGAATAACAATGACTACATTGCTATTACTTGCTACCTTTATCACATGACATGCTTCTTTCTACATTACATTTCTTTCAAACAAATTTCAGAAACCTTAGGTTATGACTTCTATTATCTCCAAAATAAATGTATAGTATCAGCTAGTTGTTGCACTGTTGAAACGACTGAAATTATGGATGGATTCTGTGGAGATAAAAGTACTATTAGAAAAATTACCCTAAGAAATTAAAATAAGAATTATGAGGAAGAAACTTGATAAGTTAGCAGTGGTATTCCATGGTCATTTCTAATGCTTAGAAATAAGCCTGATGGGAATGCAGAATGAACCCACCAAAAAGTCTCTTCATCAAAGATCATGTTTTTATTGTTGTCTTAATGAATACAGTTGGTGGCATTGACAGTGGCATTGACAGAATAAGAGAAAACTTATACATAGAACCCCAGAGAAAGAGTCAAGGACTTATATTTGTTTCTTGCTCTGCTCTATATACATTGTGCTGTGCTGCTGTTTGCATTATATTCTGGGCCTGGAGAGCTTTTCATGGGTAGTGTGTATATTTAATTTTCAAGATTTAGAAAGAAACAAATTTGCAAAGGCCTGATGATAAAGTTCTCAGATAAAATAAGGCACATTCCATGCAGTTTTCAATTATACTTCAGATTGGTGAGTGGAGATTCTTAAGACCTTTGTACTTAAAAAAAAAAAAAAGAAAGATTTATCTTTATTTGTTTATGCATACAAGAACTTGGGTGTAAGGCCAGAGATGCTGGGGTTGAGAGAATTCAGCAGAGACAAAGTGGTGAGCAGAACAGGCAGATCTATTCAAATACACCACTGAGGAGAGTTTCAGGTGAGACAGGGAAGGTCTGCTGCACCATGTGGGTCAGCTCCCTGGCCCGGGATTGATGGAACTCCAAGGTGGATGGGCCTTCTCAGTGGCAGACCTGGGACTTAACCCAGCCACCAGAAAGGTCCTTCTCAAGCTGATTAGAAAGCAAAACATGGAGTGAAAGAATTGATGGGACAGTTTATTCATTCTCTGGGTGCTAAAAGAATCCAGAAGAATGGCAGTGTGGCTTGCTGGGCCTATTTTGTTTTCTCTGGGATGGCTCACTAACTGTGATGAAAGTAACCTATGATGACTTGAAACAGGTAAGGTCAGCATCTTAGGAGCTATTAACTGAGAAATTCCACTTCTAGGATTTCATCTTAAAGAAAAATGATAGTGATGCTTCATGATCTAACTAAAAAAGGTATTTATTGAAGCATTGTTTAGAATAAAAACTGGAAATTACATACCCCAAACACTAAAGATTAGATAAGCAAAGTATAGTTAACCCATATGGTATAATATACTTGTTAAAATTGAAGAGACAGAGAAAGATTGTCAAGATATGGTAAGACAAAAAAAAAAAAAAAAAAAAGCCAAAACAACAGAGTGAAAACAGTAGGCACAATAAAATGTCATAACAGAGTGAAAACAGTAGGCACAATAAAATGTCATTTTGGGAAGGAGAAATCATCTCTGTTAAGTGCATAAGATAAGATATGTTTGCTCTATAAGCATAAAAAGGATTGGCAGGATACATGCAAGTGTAGATGTCCTTCTGGCTTTCTGTAAACTCTACAAATAGCTGGTAGCAGCCACTGATCGTACCATCATAGGCTGAGTTGTGCCCCAGCCAAAATTCATATGATCAAGTCCTAAGTACTGATATCTCATAATGGGCCTTTTTTTTGTTTTAATTTCTAATATTTTAAAAATATATTCATTACATAGCCCTTCATTTTTGTACATGAAGTTTCCCCACCAGTTCCCCCATGCACCCTCACTAGAGTCCCTTGTGTTCTTCCCACTCCTGTCTTGGTCCTTTGCCCTACTCGTCCCCTTCAAAATATCTCTGATCTATAGTCGCCTGATTATTTTGATTTTTTACTTTATTATAGTTACGCCCCCCCAATTTGGTTTCTCTACATTCCTCCTATAAGTGAGACCAGAATGTGATTGTTTTTGAAGATAAAGTCTTTAAAGCTATAATTAAGTTAAATGAGGTGGTTAGCATGAGTGCTAATCCAGTGTGACTGGCTTCCTTATGGGAAGAGGATATCTGGACATAGACTTATACAGAGGAAGACTCCGTGAAGGCATGGTGGGCAGATAATTATCTACAGGTAGCAAAAGAGAGAGGCCTCAAATAGATTCAGTTGACACCTTAAATTTAGGCTTCTGACCTCCAGAGAAAATGAATTTCCGTTGTTTGAAGAACAGTTTGTGGTATTTCATTATGGCAGTTCTAACTAATTCCAGTACTCAATGTCCCATGATCTTCACCTACTTTCTCCTCTCTCATAGAATCCCAGCTTGGGTCAGGTGTCCAACTTCCCTGTGGGGAAGGGCTCACTCCATCCCTATGTTATTGGCAACAGGCCCATTGTCTCATCAGTTATGGACTTAGACATGCACCTCTGACTAAATTCTGGCCCATCAGAAGTAAAGTCTAGAAAGTTTCTTAGATAGTGTTTTCTTAGATGGTGAGTCATACCCTAAGGCAGAGCCCCTTGCTTGGTTTATATTTTTGCTAGATATCGTCACATCTGTAATAATGCCCAGAGAACCATGGCTGCCTGAGAGTGTGGGAGAAGCTAACCTGAGGAGACTCCTGCCTTGCTGATGATAGAAAAGCACAAAGATAGAAAGAATCTGGCTCCTTGATAATGTCTTTTAACCTCCAAATAAATCATCAAGACTTTAGGTACTTTCAAACTTGTTAAATGAGCTTGTGCAGTAATTTTATTTTAATTTAATTTAATTTAATTTTTTTTTTGCAGTGATTTTATTTTTAAACTGGTTGAAGTTTGGTCTTCCCTTACTTGCAGCCAAACACATCCAAATTGGCACAACTGAAACCCAGAACAAGAAACATTAGACAAAAATAGGTTCTATAAACATTTGGATGCCTTTATTTTAAGAACTTATAACTAAAAGCAGGGCTCCTACATATAATAAACTGTACCAGTATAATAGCTTTCCTTTGGCTAAAGACCAAGTTCCTAGTGAAGAACTCGTTTTTGTTCATTCATTTTGAATGTCTCCTCTTTCATATTCAGTGTCATTGAATAAAGTAAGTACAAGTAACCAAGGGGCATGTTGCATAGCAACCCCAGAGGTATTTAATTGTAACAACAGCCACCTTCCAGAAAGTTAACATTGGTGTTATTATGCCCAACAAATGCACACTGGACCCTGTTCTGGTGAGAAGCTGGGAGACTGGGACTGTGAAGCTGAGGTAAAATCCCAAGATAAATGTGGGTAAGTAGAAGAAGTTGGGGATGGACACGAGGTTTGCTTTCATTGGAAAAAGGGACAAAAGGACCAGAAATCCAGGACTGTTTCCTTTTCCTACATGTTTGTAAACCATATACTATGCTTAGTCTTCTTTTACTACTCTTATGCCCCTTTCCTAATTTCACCCTTATGGAGGAATCTTTATTAACCACCCCCTATCATGTAAGGGATCTACAGACGTCTTTCCCCCAGTTCTTTTTGTATCCTCACTGTTTTGCTCTTCTTCGTAATACATATGCCTACATGGACACAGATCTCTGGGGAAGATTCGCTTCCTCTTTTAGCAACACTATGCAAATCAGCCAATGGTGTCAACTTTAGGAGATTTGAATAGATCTTAAAGAATTACTTATATAATATGGGCATAAATATATGGTATATAAAGATATACATATGTGTCTGTTTGGGCATAAGTGTATAATTCTTGTTTGCCATAAAGAAAAACAAGAAAATAAAAGTCCATAAATAAGTAGCTGTTACATAATTTATGATATATCTATGCAATGTAATTCTATGTACTAGTCAATGTGTAATTGACAGTAATACTAAGAGCAACAACAATTATTTTATAGTAGTTAAGTTATTGTATGCTTCCTTGTGTTTTATCATTTATGTGTCCAAAAATATTTTTTTAAAAAAGATTTATGTATTTATGCATACAGAACTGGGGTATAGGCTAGAGGTTCAAAGGGTGAGAGGATTCACCAGGGACAGAGTGGGGAGCAGAACAGGTAAATCCACTGAAGTACACTCTGAGGGGAGCAGTGGACAGGTTGAGAGACGTCTGCTGCACATGTGGGTCAGCTCCCTAGTGGAGACTGAACTCGTGCTGCAGTGGCTGTGGTAACTTCATAGGCTGTGCTTTAACCTGTTGTGCCACCAAGGAGGGCCCCCCAAATCTTTAAAGTTATGAACTTTTATTATTCTTACTTCACAGATAAGTGAGCAAGGGCACAGAAGGTAAATGATGTGGCCAAGATCAGATAATTAGGGAGCAGTTGAGATAGGATTCATGATCAGTCTGTCACTAGCACACATATTTTCAACCACCCTTCCATCTGTCTTCAGCAACATGAGGAGTTATATGTGCTGAGATTTAAAATGAAATTTCCTAGAAATTCTATTAACTGAAGATAAAAGCAAGTATGTCTAAAATGAACCCACTCACAAAATGAAAGATATTGGTAAATAAAAATATATATGTATTTGCATTATTAACGTTTACCCCTGAGGAGAGTAGGAACAGAAGAGAGCTACTAAAAATTGTGTATTCTTAAGGTATGTAATTATTTTTTGAATTATTTAATTTTATTTATTTATGCATACAAGCTGGGGTACAGGCCAGAGGTGTGGGGAGTGAGAATATTCACCAGAGAGATTGTAGGAAGCACAACTAGGAGATCTGCTTAAACACACTGCTGAGCAGTGGGCAGGTCAGGAGAGATCTGCCATGCCATGTGGGTCAGTTCCCTGGCTGGGGATGGAACTCGTGCTGCAGTGGCTGAAGGCAGCCCCACAGAGCTGTGCTTTAACCTGTTGCGCCATCAGGGAGGGCCCAAGAGGTGCAATTCTTAAGCTGTTTGTCTTTTATAACAATATTTTCATGTTACTCAAGTAACTAAAAAAACCAATTGTGCAACAACTAAAGCTACCACTAGAGGTCTCAATAAGTTACTTACCATGATCTCCCTCTAGAGGTGGCATGAGAGCTGTCCAGGTGCTGAAGTGTGGAGGCTGTGTCATTCACTAGAATGCCACTGGGGACCAGGAAGACCTCCTGGAATATCCTATCCAATCTCTGTGCCTAGGAGTCAGTTAGTGTTGGGTGGTAGTAATAGTATTTCAATGTACTCGTGCAAGAAAAGAGATGGCACTTTTTCATCAGGAATCCTGATGTGATTTGCAGTCTACAAGCTTGAGATAGAAGCTTCATCTAGCAAAAGTGACCAAAAGTTCCTACTGAGTTCTGAAATAATTGAAAAAGAATATAGACTAACAAAAGAAGATAAGTTTTTACACTATTATTAAATATCTATTGCTTTTAATTAACTTAAAGAACTCAAACACTAAGTTCTTTTGTCATGGTTTGTGAACAATGGTCAGGTCCTTCATTTTACTGTTTTATGAGATATTGTAAATGCAAGTGTAGAAATAAAAACTTTGTAAAAAATGCAAAAAGTTCACAGTGCTCAAAATTGAAGAAGGCTTGAGGAAATAGGTATGGATGAATACTGTTCATGACAGTATCCCTTCAGAGGGCATTTTTACATACCCTATCAAAATCTCAGTGAATATTACTTTTGGTCAAGTAATTCCACCTCAGAAATTTGTCTAGAGAAATATTAATATAAGTACATAGTATCTTTGTGTTGCATTTATGAAGACATTCTACCACTGTTTGTTATGGTGAAAAGTTGAAAACAATCTAAATGTTATTGGCAGGAAATAGGTTTAATTTTGGCTCAAAAGTGACTATGCAGACACTAACAAGGTTTACTAAAATGATTTGAAAAGGAAAATATCCATACTATTTTATTGAATTACAAAGCAAAGGGTAGGGCCCTCCCTGTTGGTGCAATGGGTTAGGACGCAGCTCTGCAAGAAAGCTGCAGCCACTTTAGTGTGCGTTTGAACCCCAGCCCTGGAGGTGACCCACATGGCACAGCAGACCTCTCCTGACCAGCCTGCTGCTCCCTTCAGCAGCATACTTTGTCAGTCAGCCTGTTCTGCTCCCCACTGTTTCTGGTGAATCCTCTCACTGCCCCTGCACCTCTGGCCTGTACCCAAGTTCTGTATGCATAAATAATAAATATTTTTAAAAAGCACAGGATAGAGAACAATATGTATATTGTAGTCTATTTAGGTAAGGAAATTTGAATACACGTGGATATGAAAATATAAATGGTCACATGTAAGCATTTTAATTTTTTTCTAAGAGAAGGGGACACACCAGTAAAAGTGGAGAACTTTTTACTTGCTATTTGATATAAATTTGTATTTATTCATACATACAATAAACAAGTACCTTTTTATATATTTTATAAAAAGAAATTATGTAAACCACAATGTTGATGTAAACCATGTTACTATTCTGTGTCCTTTAAAAAACTTTGTTTTGGGGGATCCTCCCTGGCATAAGGAGTTAAAGCACAGCAATATCAAGCTATCCACAGCCATTTCAACATGGGTTCAGTCCCGTGGCTAAGGAGGTGACTCACACGGCACAGACAGAGCTCTCCTGTCTTGCCCACTGCTCCCCTCAGCAGTGTATTTCAGTCGATCCACTTATTCTGCTTCCCACTCTGTTTCTGGAGAATGCTTTCACCCTCCACACCTCTGGCCTGGACCCCAGTTCTTGCATGCATAAATAAACAAGACTTTTTTTTTTTAAAAAAGGTTTATTTATTTATTTATACAGAGCTGGGGTATAGGCCAGAGATGCAAAGGGTAAGAGGATTCATCAGAGACAGAGCAGGGAGCAGAATGGATCAACGCAGTACACTGCTGAGGGGAGTAGCGGGCGGGTCAGGAGAGGTCTGCCACGCCATGTGGTCACCTCCGGGGCAGGAGGGGATCGAACTCATGAGGAAGTGGCTTTAGCTTCTTAGTGCAGTGCTTTACCCCCCGTGCCACCAGGGAGGGCCAAATAAGCAAGACTTTTTAAAAAGTCATTTTTTCCCCCAGTTTTGTATTTAATAACACTAAGAAATTACATTGTCTTTAGTGTTTTTTTTTTCTTTTTGACCCCCAATAAAGGGATTTACCAAGTATCTTTTTTTAAGTAAAGATGGGTATTGTCATAGACATTCTTATCAAGAAACAAATCACAAAATTCTCTTGGCAGTTCAATGGATCAACTCATACATCCATTCCATAAGAGTTTTGGCAACTGACAGGTAAAGGTATATAAACCATTCACCAAGAGTTTTGGTAACAGACAATTAAAGGTATATAAATCAGTGAATGGTTGCAGGAGCTGCTTTACTGAATTCAAGTCTCTGAGGCAACATGGCTTGGGTATGTGCTTACTTATGAGTCATTTAAAAATTTCTCTATGCCAAGGTCAATATTAATTAAATGTTTGGTTTTGGAAGAGGTAGTGAGACCTGGGGGAACTGGAAATCTGCTTAGCATTGGAAGATTTCTAAAACAGCAATAGAAAGGTTTTTTTGTAAAGTTGCTGAACTAGAGAGATGAGCATTGTAACAGGTTCTGCACAAAAATTACCAGATTTTTCCCTGTTTGCAAATTGTACAACCACAAGATAATCCCTCTGACTTGTGTCAATGAGATAGAGGGAATGAATCACCAGGAGAGTGAAACCCTGTAGCATATTACACCCCCATCCACAGGTGGGTAATTAGAATATTAATGTAGTTAAGTGGCCTTACTGTAAAATCTGCTCAGAATTATGTTCTGTATATGAGGATTTTTTTTTGAAGAGTTAAAGCAAAAACTAGCACCATCACATTCTACCTTTTAACATTTCTTCATCTTTATTCTACCTTTTAACATTTCTTCATCTTTACATTTCTTCAGTAAATAAAACACTTTGTAGGTGATGATTTGATCAAGACAAGTTGTTATTTAAATTGAAACACAACCACTAACGGGACTAGACAACATTTTGAGGCTGAAAGCACTTTATTTTTGAGTGCCCATGTAGAGAAACGAGACCATGGGCTCTATTTTATCTTTCCAATTAGTAAAATTCTTTCTGGCTCATTTCATAAACTTCCTCACCCATTGAAGAACTGAATCTCCAGTGATTTTTTGTCTTCTGGGTGAGATAACTTCCTTTTTCTCAGATGTGTTTTTAGAAGATAATAATAATGATATTAGTTATTTTTAATGGAGCCGTTGCTATGATCAGGTTTATCTCAGTCCTTACTGAAGTATCAGATAAATTCTATTTATGAGCCAGAATTTACTTCCCCTTTACAAATATAAAAACTGAGGATTAGTTTACCCAAGATTCCAAGACTGTGATAGCTTAATTTAAGGAATTTAGATTTATTGAATGCCAGGAGTCTACACATACCTTCAGGGCATTTTAGAATAAAAGAGCCACATATAATCTGATTTTTTCCCTCTGTGAGTTAATATTGTGTGTTTGGAGATAAGACATATATTGATGAAACAATACATTAAATAGAATAGACTTAAATTTGATGTAAAGACAGAGACTAGGACAGTGTAAACTACCTAGAGGCAAGCTAGGTAGACGCTAAAGGGGGTGGGGGCCTGTTGAGGGAAGTGTAGTCTTCACAAGCTGTCATAATAAAGTACCAAAGACTGGGTAATTCTGACAACAGAAATCTATTATTTCACAGTTCTGACTGAATGAATTTCTACCAACAAACATACAAACAAAACAAAAACAATTCTAACTATACATAGCCCCTTAATGACACCTTTCTGCATAAAGAGAGCTTTTTAAAAATCTGAGTTCTTATTAGTATCACTTGATGAAGAACTTAAATCTATATCAATATGATGCATTTTGCTTCCTGAAGATTCTTCACCATTAGTGTGATTCAAGAAGGACAGAAGAAGTGATCTAGAATAAGGATTTGAGGCTTTAGGGGAAGCAGAGTTTCAGGAAAGTGGCTACTCAGCAAGTAATGCTTACTGAGATCCTACATTCAGAGCTGGGCACAGTGGTCGGGACTGGAGGTTGGAAAACGAAGTGATACCATGTTGATCTTCAAGGAATTTACTTCAGAAGGAGAGAAAACATCTCACTTTGTAAATCCAAGGAATGAGAGAGTAAGTCTAATGAGACATGTGAACTGCTGTAGAAGAGGCAGTGTTGTCTATGGAGAGGGGAGCGGGAGTCCAAAGGCAACTTGACATGCTGCCTGTGATTAGGTTTGCAATGGTATATCAATTACTGGAGAGCAAGTTTGTCTCACTTTCTACTGAAACTTGGGGATGAACACACCTATTATGTAGTGTTATTGAATTAAATAATATTATTTTGATTATATTTTTATGATTTATTTTTATGATTCACACAAGAACTGGCATATAGGCCAGAGATGACACGTTGCAGGTGGGGAAGCTGTGAGAGGATTCACCAGAGACAGTGGAAAGCAGAACTGGTAGACTGACTGAAGCACACTGCTGAGGGGAGCAGTGAGTAAGGCAGGGGAGAGGCCTGTTGTGCCAGGTGGGTCACCTCCCTGGCTGGGGATTGAACGCATGCTGCAGTGGCTAGCCATAGTTTATAGTGCTACGACTTAACTCCTTGTGCTAACAGGGAGGCCATGCCATGTATTAAGTAATATTAGATACTGTAGTGTCTGGTGTTTAGTAGGTTCTTGGTAACTTGTAATGATTATTATGATCATAACAATGGTAGGATTTGTGAAACATAATTGTTCCAGAGTCTTGGTGTGGGTGGCTGTGGTTTTACCTGAGGTCAGAGAAACTTAGGAAATGGTGCTAGAGTAGTGCTTGCATTTGTGAACCATCTGTCAGGAATGTCAGGGACGAAGTTTAGCACTAGGGAAGTATTTGATGAAGTGACCTCAAAAAGCTCATCCAAGTATAAGATTTTGTGACTATTAGGTCAGAGAATTCTCCAGCTGACAGAGACCTTTCAGGAAGAGTGCTTGATAAACATCTTGGCAATGTGGAATGAACTGATGAAGCTAAATTGATCCACAGTGTGCATTAATAAGTAATTCCTTTTTCTTCTTTATATAGGGGCTGTAGTACATAAGCTTCTATCACTTTCTAGGATTTCTGCAACCCAGAAGGTCAAGGGTTTTGTTCTTTTGAATTAGGATATTTATACTTTCTTTAGGGGTGCATCCATTTTCAGTTGGATCAGATTTTAAACTTCTTGAAACTTGGAACACAAGTAAATTATAGGTGCTCAACAATGTAATACAGGCTTAGCAAATACCTAATAACCTGTACCAAAACAAGGATCACTTTTCCCAAGAGGATCCTAATTTTAGTAAATATTAAAAATAAAAATGTATAATATACCTTCTGAATGTCAAACATCAAACATTTTTTTAAAGTAAAAATGTTTCTAATTATGTTAAGGCTCTGAGATAACTGTGACACAGGAGTTGCTCAGTGAGGCCCAGCTAGTGTGGACTCCTGGGAACAAATATGGCCCCCAAGTCCTCCAGTTCCCACTCACTTTTAGTTCCTACAGAGGTAAGCTTGTGAAATGTTTTTCTTTGGCCTTGAATTTCTCAAGGTAACATGAATTAAACTGAAAAGTCAATATTTGTGGTTCAAGGACAAAAGAGACTGTAAGGTACTGAAAAACTAGAGGCCTGCAACCCAAGAAGGCCTCTGTCTGTGCTGGTATATCAGGCCACAGCAGTGGAGTGAGCCAGTTCTCCAGTCAAAAGCCACAGAGAGAGAATGACAGCAACTCCAGACCTCTTACTCAGCACTTACTGTTATTCATGCAGAAGTGGGGTTCCCAGTAAGACTCAACATGCTGACTCACCATGAGTAGAGGCATTTTGGAAAGGACTAGCTCCTAAGGGACAAACACTTATATTATTTTTGTGTGAGCACTGGTGTGATTTTGCTGTGGGCAATGGAAAGGTGATTTGCCCAATTAAGAGAACAGCTGGAATTGAGGCAAATATTTACACTTGCAAATTGTAGGCAAACTGTGGAGCCCTTGAGCACACAGGTGCTGGAGGCAGTGCCTTCTAGCTGCACCACTGGGGAAAAGACTTACTTTCCTCATTTGGGGAACAAATTGAAGGAATGGTGGCCTGGAGGATTAAATGACATTGTGTGTGACATGCTTTATAGGTGGCCTGGAGGATTAAATGACATTGTGTGTGACATGCTTGTCCCAGTGCCATAATACTCAATGAGTCCTCCATAAATGCTAATCATAATTAAGATTGTACCTCCTGGTATCTTCTTCCCACTGGATTAGCAAGCATCACCAATGGATCTTATGGAGCTAGACATTACCCTTTATATTCTAACTTCTGATGAATGCCTATTAAAAAAAGTGGATAGAGAAAATTGGAAAACTTATTTAGGAAACAACAGGAAGTTCTCATTAGTATTCTGGAAAAAAATGATCAATACTCAGGATCTCAAAATTAGGGTTTAACTTGCAGGATTCTGTTGATGATAATTGGGCACACATTGAAATAGTATATGACAGTCACTATGCTAATGGCTTGGCTGGTATTTAACTTTCAAAATAACCATAAAATATGATATTACCCTACTAAATCCCCACAGATTAAGAAACTAAGATTTGGATTAAGTAAATTTCTGTGAACTGATTAATTAATATGCTGGTCAATTGTTGCTGCGTAACAAATCATTCCAAATTTCAATGTCTAAAACAATAATTTTATTTTAGGGCTGAGACTAAGGAGAGGTGAGTAAGCTATGGGCCTTTGGTTAAAAGTTAAGTCAGCAACAAAGATAAATAATATATATTTTTAAATATTTATTTATTTATGTTTGCAGAACTGGGGTACAGGCCCAGACGCTGGTGTGAGGATTCCCCAGACACTGGTGCGAGGATTCACTAGACGCTGGTGCCATGATTCACTAGAGTCAGAGTGGGAAGCCGAACAGGCAGATAGATGAAGTACACGGCTGAGGGGAGCAGTGGGTGGGTCAGGAGAGGTCTGCCGCACCATGTGGATCACCTGACGGCCAGGGATCGAACTCACACTGCAGCAGCTATGGCCAGCTTGCAGTGCTGCATCTTACCCCGTTGCGCCACCAGGGAGAGGCTGATAAATAACATTTTAAAAAATATAAGTTAAGGCCCTCCCTGGTGGCACAGCGGGTTAAAGCACCGCACTGAGAATCTAGAAGCCACTTCCTCATGAGTTCGATTCCCGCCTGCCCCGGAGGTGACCACATGGTGTGGCAGACCTCTCCTGACCCGCCCACTGCTCCCCTCAGCAGTGTACTTCGTTGATCTGCCTGTTCTGCTCCCCACTCTGTCTCTGGTGAATCCTCTCACCCTCCACATCTCTGACCTGTACCCCAGTTCTATATGAATAAATAAATAAATCCTTAAAAAATATATATAAGTTAATACAAAAAAATTAATGATGAACGAAATTACCAACGTCTTCAGTAAAGACAGGGTCAGAAATTTTCCTCTTGCCTCAGGCTCCAATTTGACTTGCCACACAATATTAGTATTATTTGCTTTCAGTTTCCCAGTATTTTAAATAACCACCTATTTTCCAGGTTTTTCCTCCTAGTCTCCAAATTTGTCTGTTATATGTATTCCCAAAGACACTATGCAGATCCCACCTACCTTCTTTCATTTGTGCTACCAAAATAGCCCCCGCCACATGTCCTTCCCACTGTGATCTGGGTTCCCCAGAATGCAGACTGAGATCGAGATTTGCACATAGGAATTTCCTGGGGAATGCATGGATTAATAAAGAGAGGGAGTGGGAAAACAGGATTGGGAAAATGGAGAAGTTGAACTGTGATATAGTCACAGCCTTCACTTTATCCCCTGGGAAATTCTGGAGTTGATCTAAATTGATGGGATCAGAGATCTGGCCTTTATACCAGCACCTGCCCCCTTCCATATTCACAAGTAGATATGATATAAGCTGCCTCAACCCCCGATATGATATAAGCTGCCTCAACCTCGTCCTAACCCTCCACAGATGGCCATGACCTTAGGCTATGCAGGATCCTTTTTTTTTTTAATAAATATTTATTTTTATTTATGCATACAGAACTGGGGTACAGGCCAGAGGTACAGGGGTGGTGAGAGGATTCACCAGAATCAGAGCAGGGAGCAGAACAGGCCGACCTGAGGAAGTACACTGCTGAGGGGAGCAGCGGGTGGGTAAGGAGAGGTCTGCCATAACATGTGGGTCACATCCAGGGCGGGAATCGAACTTCATGCTGAAGTGTGCTTTAACCTGCTGCACCACCAGGAAAGGCCTAGGCAGGACTCTTTTAAAATTTTCAAAGAGGGAGAAGCTGAGTGCTCTCAGTTTCCACAGCCAGCAAAAACCAAGGAGATCTAGTAGTGCTTCAGTCTTGAAAGGGCCTGGGGGAAGGGCTGGGAGTATCAGGAAGGCTTACCTTGCCATCGACTACCACCTTCAAACTACCCTCCTTCAGGGGCTTCCCTTTGGCTATTGGAAAACCTGAGAGCTGTCCACTTGAGCCTAGGACTTGACCATTTCTTAGCCTGGCATGCTCACTGCCACTGGTATGAAGGTGAGTGCAGAGCACTTTGCCTTCTAACTTCTACCCATTCTTTAGCCAAAATGAACTTTCTCAGAGTTCTCACAGAATCCTCAAATACTTCTGCTTATAAAAAACACTGTAAGACAGTGGCTTAAAACAACTAGTATTTATCATTGCTCATGATTGTGTGGATTTGCTGAATGATTCTACTAGTCTTACCTGGGCTTACTCATAGTCAGCTGGCAGGCTGACTCGTGTTGGGTTCAGTGAGAAGGCGGGTCTCCCTTTCTCCACATGGTCTTTCATCATGGCTTCTTCATGGTATGGTGGTTTCACCCAGAAGGGTGAAAATGGAAATGGAAGGTCACTTGATGCCTTGGTTCTGTAACAGTCTATTGGTCAAAATGGGTCACAGGGGCATCCCAGATTCGAAGGGCAGGAAATTAGACTGTATCCAATGTTGGGAACAAAGACAATGACTTTGTGGCCATATGTATTCTATCAATCTAAACTAAGTATCTATGCTAATCTTTGGGCCAGTGGATTTTCTGTTTAGCTTCTTGAAGAGTAGCTATACATCCTGCAGATTCGAGACATTTCCAAAGTGAAACTGTCATCTAGAGCAGCTGCTGTTTCTTTGCAGAGGTGCTCAGATACTGGGGCTGCCCTTTGGGATACTGGGGCTGCACTTGGTCTTTCCAATTCTTCTATTTCTCACCTCAACAAGAAAATTCCTCCCCATACACACTTGGATGGCTGTTGGTGAATGTGTCAGTGCAATTTTCTTAAATGAAGAAAACCTGGAGTCTCCTGCAATGACTCTCATCTGGTGCATCTGCAGTGCTGGTTTTACAATAGTGAAGAGCCAGTAAATCATATCTTTTTACCTCGCTCTTGGTGCAGTTCTGGCATTCTATTTTCCAAAAAGAACCCTCCCCATCAAAGAAAGTAAAAAATCTTATCTTCCAAGAAAAGCATGCAATTAAAACTGCCATTAATGGAGAATGGTAACTAGCAAAGATGAAAATTAAAATTTGTAATCTGAAATCAGAATAAGCATATTACACTTAGATCTCTCCTATTAGTAGTAATATTGTTATATTATTATTATGAGGTGGTTGTAATAGCAACCATCTTTTATTGAATACTCACTATATAACTAGAGCTCCGCTAAATACTTTCTACATTGCCTCATGAATTTTCACAACAACACTATAAGTGCTGTAATGTCATCTCCATTTGACAGATGAAGACACCTAGCCTTAGAAAGCCTCTCCTGCCCCAAGCCAACCAGGCAGCTTGATAACTTCATTTAATCACAGCTGTTATGTAGCCAAATTATGTGCAGCAATGGGAAGTTTAGAAACAATTTAAATGTCTCTTAAAAACACTTGCCTTGTCTTTCTTTCAGCATACAAAATGTCAAGGTAATGCAGTTATGTTTCAGATCATTGAATTGCTTTAAAGAAATGTCTTTCCTTCCCCAAATCTATTAATTATAGGAGGTGGCATAGTATTCTGATGAAGAGAAATGGCTCATATTTGAGAAATGCCCAGATTTGGGAACAGTTACTTTGTGGGATCTTGCAAATAGGGAATACCACCTCCCACTTCCCAAGACTGTGGCAAGTGCTAAAAGAGGAAATGATATATGTCAAGCTCTTGGCCCAATGCCTGGCACACAGCAAGTGTTTAATGAGTGATGGCTGGTCCTTCTGCTATTAGAAGAGTCCTCCAAGTTCAGCTCATGAGTCCTCCCACGTTTAATCTTCCCTACTCCTGCTCTACAGCTTTCACGTGCGCTTTTATGTGTTTAAGGCCCTATCACACCTGCTTTCAAAGAGTGTTCAAGACAGGAGTTGTAATTCACTCACTGTCACTCTGTACAAGCACAGATTTATGGGACAGGTCAAAGGTCATAATTCTAGTCCCGTCTGTACAAATGTAGGCAAGCTGTGTGCCTCAGTTTCCTTATTTAGCAAGCAGAGATACAATCAACACTCTGTTCTTCAAAGGTTGTTAGGAGAATGATGAATCAAACAAGTGAAAAGGTAAAATGTGCTACCAGCAGCCATTATTGTCAACTTCTAGTGGATTTGTAAATGTCACAAAGGATACATAGTACAAAAGGAGGCAGCCTCAGAAGGAGATGAGACCCAGTGACAGCAGAAAGAAAGCCTGTTTGTTTACACTTGGGTCTTTTTCTCTGGACAGCCATGTGAGAGGGCCAGTCATCCTGCTTTAGGCTGCCTTGAATGGACTCCGTCAAGGACCCTTTATCTATGGTTAAAAGGTAAATATTTTCCTTCATATTTTAATATTCCCTCCCTCCCCTTTGTTGAAATAACATTCATATACAACATTGTCTGATTTAGGGGAACAGGTTCACACCTCTTCAGATGCACCCACCATCTAAGCACCTATAGTCAAAAGGTAAGTCTTAAAGGCACAGACAAGCCAGACATAATGTTGCCCTCTGGCTTCCTTCTGACCTGGTAGTGCTTCAGTCCCTTGAGCAAAGGTTCTGTGAATATTGCTACTTTGAATTATGTACTTTCTTAAATCAATCAAGACAAGGAAGAAGCATATAGAGACTCAAAAGCATATAAAATATACCCTAATTATTGCTGATAACTTGGGGGAAATTTCCATTGCCTGAAGCTGAGGTTCATTTGCCACTTCGTTTCAGAAGCCCTTCCTTTCATGGAAGAAATGTGTTCTTTCACCTTTGTTCCCAACCTAGACTACATCTGCTCCCAGCCCCCTGCCTTCGAGTATTTTGCAGCAGTTACTTTGACAGACCGCCAGGTGTCTTTCCTCAGACAAAGTGGATTGAATGGCCAGAACACTTGGGCATTGCTGTTGAGATTAAAATTGGAACACTCAACCACAGTCCACTCCAAGGAGGTTGGTACAAATTTCTATCCTGTGGTAACATAGGCAGCTCCCTCTGAAGAGGCATTTGCATATTTGAAGCCAAGGGTGGGCATCCTGAAACTCTCGGATGTATCGGATAGTGGGAGACTCAGTGGTCTAGTGGTTGGTCATGAACTTGCACTTGGGAAGCTTGGGACCCAGTTAGAGCCAGACCTCACCTTTGTCAGTTTCTTTTTTTCTCTTGTAGTGTGGTTGGAATGATAGCTGTCTCCAAAGTTTGCTTTGAGGATAAATCTGAGGATAAGAGAATTTAAGGCTGTAAAAATACTTAAATTAGTACCTGGTAGACAGTAAACACTCAAGAGATATTATTGTTATTATTTATATATGTAGAGTGATTCATGTAAGTATACATATTAAGGGTAGCTGCTGTTATCATTATAATTGGGAGTGTTTTCCCTCATCCTCTGGACCTCTAATCAGCTCTCCTCCTGCTTCCTGGTGTCACAGACCCTTCCAGGATGGAAGTGGCTTTATCAAAATTTTTTAAAGACTTATTTATTTATTCATACAAGGACTGGGGTACAGGCCAGAGATGTGGGGGATGAGAGGATTCACCAAAGACAAAGTGGGGAGCAGAACAAGCAGATGTACTGAAACACACCATTGAGGGGAGCAGTGGGTAGGCCAGGAGAGGTCTGCCACACCATATGGGTCCCCACCCTGGCCAGGGACCAAACTCATGCTGCAGTGGTTGCGCGTGGCTTCATAGAGCTGTGTTTTAATCTACTTCAACACCAGGAAGGGCCTGGATTCATCACTTCTAGCTTAGAGGCTCCCTTTGCACAGAACTCAGACCTGAGTTCCAGGATACTAGGTGGAGACATCACCAGTATCTGAGATGGACTGCTAGCTGTTCTCACCCATCTCAATTTTTGCCCAAGACGGGTACCCACATTCTCTCCTTCTCAGTTCATCCCAGCAAAAGCCTGAACGTTCACACAAGTCCTAAAATTCTTAGGTAAAATTCACTCTTCTTTCTGAATGCCTAATTTGACTTGTCACTGGAGGGCAATCAGCAGATGTACCTCTTTTAGTCTTAGTCAGTGTTTAGATCAGAACTGAGCTAGGGGTTCTCATTCCTCCTACACATTAGATCAGTCTGGTAGGGGATTTCTAGAACATATACCAGTAGATGCCCCCTGTTGATGATGAAAGATATGTCTTTGGAGTGAACCTGGATATCTGTGTAGCTAACACTTTTGAATATTTACATTATGCCTGGCATTGTACCAAGAGCTTTCTATGAATGAGTTTATAGAATGCTTATAGCATTCATACTAGGTGTAGTTGAGTAAGCAGCCTGGGGTCATCTGGCTGAGTCAGAGGTGGAGCCTGGGTGGAGCTTGGGGGTCTTTTGGTCTCTAGAGTCACAGTCTCCTAATTACTAAGCTACTTTATGTCAAAACCTATTTCAAGAATTACTCAATACTTGGCTGTCCTCACACACTTGTTAGGAGAAGCCTCTGGACCCACAGATATTATTGGATGCCTAATTCCAACTCTAAGGTTAGTATAGAAGGGGTGTCGAGGCGATACCCACCATTTTCACACCCTCACCCACGCTTTGTCTGTAGTCATTGCAAGGTGAGGCAAGTGTTAGTCATGTACTCAGAGACCCAAGGCACATTGGGCATTTGTTTTAATTAGAAGCAATTAAAAAATTATTCCTTATGGTGTGAGTATTTCCTTGCCCAAAGAAGAACAGTTTTGGGCTTTGGCAAAGTAGTCAAAACATTTGACTCTTCATTTTCTCTTATGTTAGAAATAAAGTAGACCTCTGGGTTTAGTGTGTAATTAAGTTTGTGTTGATTTTTAAAGACTTTTAGAAATGACAAATAGTATAATAAAAGTAACTAAATTGGAATAACCTCCAGAATCTTAAAAGTTTCTTACCATTTACAATGAAGTAGCAAAACACCATTACATTTACACACATACACCTGCACACATATACACAAACTCTCACATCCATACACTCACAACATACAGAGAAAGATACATTGTAGAGGCTTATTATATTTTAAAATAGAGCAGTACCCCATATTTTGGTTTCAGAATTGGGAAATAATAATTATTCATACATTTATTGATTCTGGTTTTGATTATTTGGCATCAGGACCGACATACTTTTGTCTTCGTAAAGAAGACAAAACCCTTGGACCATTGGCTCACAGACAGGATCTTGTCTCACATACAGGATTTAAGCACAGCCTGCTGATGCTGGGATAGGGAAACTTTCAGAACTTTCTTCTAGCCAATATTGTGCTAACACCTAATACTACTGGTGTTTCCAGAAGGCAAGCAGCGGCATCAGAGACCCTCTGGCATGTTGGCAGGTATTTCCTGCGATCCTCACTTTCAAGTACACCTATGCAAGGAGGTCAAGTATGGCTCCCAGGTTCCCCTCTTATCTTAGTAGCTTTCAGTTCCTTTTGGTTCATACTACTTACACATTCAATTAACACTAATTGTTATAATTATCACTTTCTTTCCTGAAACTGATAACCAATTAACTTTTTTGAATATAGATGATATGACAACTATTTTTTTTTAAGATTTATTTATTTATGCATACAGAACTGGGGCACAGGCCAGAGGTATGAGGACGGTGAGAGAATTCCCCAGAGACAGAGTGGGGACAGAGCAGGCTGACGAAGTACACTGCTGAGGGGAGCAGTGGGAGGTCAGGAGAGGTCTGCTGTGCCATGTGGATCACCTACCAGGTGGGGCTTGAAGTCATGCTGAAGTGGCTTTAGTTTCTTAGTGCTGTGCTTTAACTCGCTGCACCGGGAGGACCTGACAATTGTTTTTTTAGTTACATGAAATGAAGGGTTTTTTTTTTTAAACCTTTGCTAGGAAAACTTCCTAGCAAATTAGCTACTCTTTGAATTTTAGAAGTTTACAGTCAAAATTCATAGACTGTAACAGAATATTTTTTTATTCAGATTTTCAGCAAAGATTTGTTGCATCACTACACTGGACTTGACTCTGGGGTCAGATACATAGAAGTGGACTAGACCTGATGGAACTGGGGCATACAGGTGAGTGGACACCATGGAATTCATTAATTAAACAGCTATTCCATTTATCATTTGATAAGAATGAAGAAGTATAGGAGTCAATGAGACTTGATAGTATGGGAACCTTATAGAAATTCAACGGAGTTTCAGTAGGAAATGCCATCTGAGTTGAGGCTAAAGGTAGGTAGATTTTTGTTGTTGTTGTCTTTTTAAACATTTATTTATTTATGCATACAGAACTGGGGTAAGGTCAGAGGTGCGGGTGGGGTGTGTGTGTGAGAGAATTCACCAGAGACAGGATGGGGAGCAGAACAGGCAGGTAGACAATGTACACTGTTGAGGGAGCAGCGGGCAAGACAGGAGAGGTCTGTCCATGCCATGTGGGTCATCTTCCTGGCCGGGGATCAAACTTGTGCTCTGAAGTGGCTGCAGCTAGTTAGCTTCATGGTGCTGTGCTTTGCTTTGACCCTTTTAGGCACCACCCGGGAGGGCCCCTAAGTTGAAACTAACTACTTAGCTTATTAGCTTATTCTCAAGAATAATAAGGATGCTAGTTACTCAGAGAATTGAAGCCAACGTTGCCAAAAAGCTTTGGGAATAATGTGACTTTAGAGTTCTCAGCATTGGAATCAGGCTCGGAATGTTCTCTCTGTGCCTCTTGTCCCTGCATTTTGGTATTTGTAGGTAAAGTGGGAGTGGATGGCTGGGTGTTCAGCAATGGAAAAAGCAAGAAGGAACCTCTTTCTTGGAAGGTATTAAATTGGACCTCAAATCAGGTTGTAGTATTCCCATAGTGCATTTTCTATGAATATTAAGTCTGAATTTCTGAAGTCTTAAATCCATTATGGGAAACTTCTATTTCATCAGTTATTTGCCTTAAGACAATAAAAAATTATCCCCTTTGTATCTGTCTGTATAATCCAGGACAAGACTGAGCGCCTTGGTTGTTATAGTAAAGTGTAGGATCTTTTCTCCCTTTCTATCTCTGAAACACCTGCTAGAAAAACCCAGACACACAGCGTATGTTCTAATGTCCTGAGAAGGGCATATGCCATTCTAACTAACATCTGATATGCATCATGCTCCAGTAAGCTTCATTTCTGAACAAGGTCAGAAAAAGAATGAATTTTGATCTTTACTCATAGTATAATTTTGCTCTTAAAGAGAAACTCAACATTTAAAAAGTCATGCATCTCTTTCTTATTTTTAGGACTGTTTCGCTTCCAAACGTTTCTTGGCCAACACCCAACATTTTATGTGTATTCTGAAACCTTAAAAAGAAGAGTTTTTGAAAGTCACGCTGGCAGTTGAGGAACTTGGGAAGTAGACACAGTATCCAGCCTGACAACTGAGTTTACTGTATGCCATGAAGACGATGTTGCCAGCTGCCATTTATTGAGCATATACTATGGGCATAGAGCAACCATGGGAAATTTCTATGTACTTTTCCCCTTCATTCTCTCAAATCATCTATGAAGAAAGTATTATTGATTGCCCCCCTCCCATTTATTTTTGTTGTTGAGGAAACAGTTGTGGGAGACTTAGGTAAATTGCCCAAGACTACACAGCTGGAAATGGAGGGCCTAGGACATGACTCTACAGCTGTGTACTCACAAAGCCCACATTTAGCTGCTTATGATAGTAGCTCTGTGTCTTAGAAATTAGTATGGTGGAAGCAGTGGGCATCAGATCTTTAAGAAGAGTCAAATTTGATTGTAATTGTAGTTATAGTTCCAGGTATTTCTCAACAACCAATGCAAATGTAGCCTCCCTTCATTTTCATTCAAAAAATTCCTCTAATGGAAGTTCAAAGACCCTTGGCATGAAAGGATGAGTTGAAGTTTACTTCTAGGTGTGGTGGAGAAACTGGGATATACAAGGCCTAGTCTTCAGTCTTCTGGCAGAGGTGATAATAAATGTTGCAAATCACTCACCATAAGGGAAGTCTGATGAGTACTTGAAGGGAGGTTGGGGAATAAGTGCTACTTAAACTTCATCATTGCTGATCTCTCATTTGCATAATAATAATAATTACTCTGGAGGTGGCTGCAGCTTTTAATCTGGATATAATTTTCTGTGTTTATCACTTTTAAAACCTTGGGTTCCTGGCTCTAGAGAAAGGTCAAAACATTCATTCATACAATGGACTATTATTCAGTCACTGAAGAAGAGAGAAATGTTCATAGATATGGAAATTATTCATGATGTACACAATTCTAGCTGGACAAAATCAAATTGCAGAAGAATAGATATATATTAGGATTTTGTAGATTGCAAATGGCTGACAACCATGGGGAATACCTACAATGAGAAAGATAATTTTCTATGGGTCTAGTAGTCACAAGAATAAGAAGGATGCTATTTGTTCAGAGAATTGAAACCAACGTTGCCCAAAAGCTTTGGGAATAATGTGACTTCAGAGTTCTCAGCATTGGAATAAGGACCTGAATGTTCTCTCTGTGCCCCTGTCCCTGCTTTTTGGTATTTGTAGATTTTTTGCCATCAGAGTTGATCTATGGCTGCCATTAACTCTGATATTCCATCCTTAGAATTCTTTGAAGAACAGAGCTCCTGGTGGAAAATCCTAGGCAAGAATTCTGCTTGATCTGGCTGTGGTCACATGTCTAGCCCTTGGAGCAATCACTGTGACCTGTGAGGAAAGGATATGTGACAAACTTTAACACTAGAAGTGCAAATTCTAAAGCTAGAAAGAGGAAACAAAACATACTGAAAGACAAAGCCCTGACTCATTTTTGTTAAAATATGCATCCAACAAATGCAAAGGCATTGAAAGTAGTCAGTAGCCTCTGAGGTTACATTTTCACACTTAGGGGGAAAATCTGGATTTTCTTTTACCACCCTCTCCTCTTACTTTTGTAATTTAAACTTTTAATAAGATTTGTTATTAAAAGGTTAAGTTAAAAAAAAAAGTCCTAGATCAGTAAGCAATTTGCTCAGTTGATAATGTATCTCATTAATCAAATTCGGGAGCAATCATTCTACAGACATCGCCAACTCGTACTTATTTTTATCATTTAAAATAACTTGTTTTCCTTCATTATTCTCCTGCAAGCAAATTAGTTCCCTTTCATTTAATTGTATGGTTAAGCCTTTTGTTTGGGAAAAATTCTGTTTCTTAAAAGCTGATCCAAAGCCTGTTTCAAGAAATGAATGAATTTTTGGCAACATAAGTTATGATGCTTTGTACTGTCTATAAGAATTATTTGGTGCTAGAATGTTCAGCAATTTGAGCCACTTTTGTAGGTGATAGGGTATCTAATGCTTAGGAGGTGATAGAGTATCTAATGCTTAAGAGGAAAACCAGCGTTTCTTCTGCTTTCTGGGTCTATTTCCCTTTCTAACTCTTTCTAGCATTCATTCCCATCCTGAGGCAGGCTTATTAATAAGCCCATGACTTCTGCCTTTGCAGTACAACTGCTGATTCCACTCTTCAATTATAACAACAATTCTATTACTTTAAAAATGGCTCATATTTGTTGCATTCTCTGAGTGTTTATTCAGACATTTATCTTGGTGACTTTTCAAATATGTAGCCTGAAGCTAGTATTTTGTAGAGCTTGGGCTCCTGGTTAAGTTGGATAAGTAAGTCCATTTGGCCCCAATAAATATTTCTTTGTTACTTGGAACCCTTTTTCTCACAAGAACCCACCATTTGGGCAGATGTTTTTCTCCTGCTCATAGAAACTCCCAGTTGTAAAGGTAATAGATGAAGGAAAGCATTCTCAACAGGAATGCCTGCATCAGGAAATAGGCTAAAGATAGTTAAATACACTAAATGCTAAATATATTTAGTGATCCTAGTCTAAGAGACTCTTGTTTGGAAACCCAAGCTGTCAAATCCCTCTTATTGAAGCTCCAGCTCTTCTTTATTTCATTGATCCTCAAAAGTTACAATAAAACTTTATTTGCAAAAATAAGTGCAAGCCCATGCAAAATTGTTTGCAAACTTGTTTTCTCAAAAGTATTATAATTACTGGATCACTGAGATTTTGGTGTCTCCTTAAATTTGATTAGTGTCTCATCTAGTCCTGGGCATTTAGCATGAAGTTTCACAGATTTATTTAAAACTCTTGATAATGTTATATGAAATTTTTATTCCTTTTCTTCACTCAATCAGCATTAATGACATACTGCCACCATTTTTAGCAATTTAAGGAATTTACCTGTATGGTTTTATTTTTATCATGATGACAACCATGTTACAAAGGAATCATGAACTCTCCCATCTTATGGATTAAAAAATTGAGTCTCTGAAAAACTTTTGAAGACACACAACAATTAAAGTTGAACTTTGGCCACTAAAGAGGAAAACTTTGGCTTTGCTGTGATATTGGTAGTTATTAAAAACATCTTTCATATTTCAGCACCATCATAATTTTATTATCTTTCTCTCATGTGATAGGTTCCATTATTAACTTGCTTAAAATTTTTGCTGGTCCTTTCATCATCTGCATGAATTGGAACAGATAGGATTCAAGGTAAGAACTTTTCATGGATTTCTAGAATAGCTTAATTCTTTATAAGGCCTTTAGCTTTTTGGAAGGAAAACAGTCATGTTTGAATATATAACTGCTTTTTTAGCAAAAAGCACAAGTCTAAAGGAAATAGGGTTGGATGAGGTCAATAAGAATATGTGAGCAGGGCCCTCCCTGGTGGCACAGCAGGTTAAAGCATAGCACTAAGAAGCTAAAGCCACTTCAGCATGAAGTCGATCCCCACCTGCCCCTGAGGTGACCACATGGCGTGGCAGACCTCTCCTGACCCGCTCGCTGCTCCCCTCAGCAGTGTACTTCGTTGATCTGCCTGTTCTGCTCCCCTCTCTTATTTATAACCCTCATGTGAGTGAGGCCATCTAGTAATTGTCCTTCTCTTTCTGCCTTATTTTTGTTAGCATAATCACTTCAAGTTCTATCCATGTTGTCGCCAAAGATAAGAGCTCATTTTTTAAAGATTTAACCTGCTGCGCCACCAAGGAGGGCCCAAGAGCTCATCCTTTAAAATAATAGTTGTGCTCCATTGAGTATATGTGCCACAAATTATTTTATTTTTAATATTTATTTATGTATATAAGAACTGGGGTGTTGGCCAGAGGTTCAGTGGGTGAGAGGATTCTCCAGAGACAGAGTGGGGAGCATAAAAGGTTGATCTACTGAAATGCACTGCTGAGGGGAGCAGTAGGCGAGATAGGAAGGGTCTGCTGTACCATGACGGTCAGCTCTCTGGTGGGATAGAACTCACACCTCAGTAGCTGGTGATAGCTTTGATAGTGCTGAGACTAAAACTCCTGCATCACCAGGGAAGCCACAGTGTGCCACAAATTCTTTACCTAGTCATCTGTCCATCGGAATTTGTCTTGATTCCCTATCTTGGCTATTGTGAATAGTGCTGTGTGAAGATAAGTGTGTGTTTATCTCTTGGAATGCGTGTTTTCATATTCGTCAGATAAATGCAGAGGTGTGGTATTACTGGATCATATGGTATTTCCATTTTTAGTTTTTTAAGGAATCGTCACACTATTTTCCATGGAAATGAACCCATATTTTGAAGGTTTAATAATCTATGTCCATAGTTATACTTATCCTGGGTGACTTCCACGGGGCTTTTCCACCTTGAAGTTGTTCTTGAAAAATGAGCATGTTAAAAAGTGATTTCAATTTTACAGCTTCTAGTATAATTTAAAATGTGCTAATGAACTACCTTTAAATAGCCAACTTAGGCAATGTGGTATGACGAGGAGACCTAGAGGATGGGCACAGTTCATGGAAAACATAGAAACAGACACAGCTCAGACTCAGGACTCAGCATGGGCTATCAGCCACATCCTTCCAGAAGCAGGGCGAGGAATCCCCAATGACTGTAACAATATCTACAGTCCTGGGTTTATTTTCTTTGGTGAAGCTGGTCACTGGGCTAGATTTAGTCATTGGATTCTAGTGGACTGCAGTGAAGGACTTTGTCTAAGAGAGATGAATTTGATTTTTCAATTCAGAAAGTATTGAGCTGCAAGGAAGGTAACTCACTGAAGCTAGGTGAGGTGGAGAAAAAAAGTAATGTATCTAGTAGAAGGACACAGGGCCCTCTCATGAAACCCATCAACAGCAGGAAGACCAGACTTCCTGCCATGGCCAGACTCATGGCAATGGAAAGTTATTGGAAACCTAGACATTAAAGAAGTTATTGTAATTTTTACCTTATATGAGTATTTAATAAACATTTTTGTAAACCCTGAAAGACTTGCCTTCCTCAAGTTTACAGACTAGCAGTGAATGGTGAATTAATAAAGTTTTTCATATTTACAAACATCTCATTCAATGTGAAGTCAATTGTAGGCTTAATTTTCTTCTCATCACATAATAATTCTTGAAGAGATTTGAAAACTATGCACAAATCATCACAAGTGAATAAAATGAATTACTCAAGTATTTTAAAAAGAAAGGTAAAAAAATACTTTCAAAAATTTCCTACAGAAAAAGATATATATATATATATATATATATATATATATATATATATAGACTTTTGCATCTTTTCTACGATGTTTAGGGTTACAAAGGTTTTCTTTTTAAAGATTTATTTATTCATACAGAACTGGGGTGCAGGCCAGAGATGCGGAGGGTGAGAGAATTCACCAGAGACAGAGTGGGGTGCAGAACAGGCAGAGTGAGGAAGTACACTACTGAGGGGAGCAGTGGGTGGGCCAGGAGAGGTTTGCCTTGCCATGTGGATCTCCTCTGGAGCAGGCAGGGATTGAACTCATGTGGTGGAAGTGGCTTAAGCTTCTTAGTGCAGTGCTTTAACTCACTGCACCACCAGGGAGGGCCCGGTTACAAAGGGTTTAAAACATTTTTAGCAACAATTGGTATGATTGGTTTACCTGAGCCAATAGGTTGTCTTTCAAAGGGTCAGGTGGTATTGTTAGTGAGTAATCATGCCCTTAAGAAAATTTTCTTTTATTGAAGTAACATTGGTTTATAACATTATATAGATTTCAGGCACTGTATTATTTGAAGTCTGTTTATCCTGCATTATTATCCTCACCAATAGTCTTGTTTCTACCCACTCTTGTACAAATGACCCCCTTTACGTGATTTACCTCCTTCCCACCCTGCATTCCCTCTGGTGACCACCATTTTTGTTCTCATAATTATGAGTTTTGTTTTTTGTTTGTTCTTTAGTTTTGCTTTATCTTTTTTTTTCTTTAAGTTTCAGGTGTACATATTTATATTCTCACATGTATATACTAATTATGTCCCTTACCAAAAATCTAGTGTCCATGCATGGGCCTTTTCTTTGATGACAGCCCAGTGATATTTCTCTTAAATGAAAACCTACTCTCCTAGGAGATGTGTGCAAATAACCTCATGCCTAAAAAGGACAGGTAATGGCAAGTTCTTAAGGGATTTCTTTCTTATCTAACTAGGTTCTTTTGTGGCTTATGACTGTTATTGGGCGACTCAGTTATACTCAAGGCAAATTAACAAAGGTGATATCTCCTGTACACTCTCACTCTTCATCATCTATGTCTGTTCTTACCACAAAGCACACTAGGATAACTTCTGGATGACTAAATTGAAAACGCCCCAAATAAAACCCATAAATGATTCATAAAATTTCCATAGTCCTCTACCCCTCACTTCTAACTTCATTTCCAGTCTTACTGGATGGCAGTTCCATCCAATTGCTCAAACCAGACTCCTGGGAGTATTCTTGGTTTTCCACCCTTGTGTTTTATGCAACCATTCACTAAGTCCAATTGACTTTACCTTGTTGATTTTGGAGCCAAATGGTCTGGGTTTGACTTTCAGGCCTGAAACTTTCTGTGTGAACTTGTTAAGTTACTTCACTACTTTGTGCCTCTGTGTCTTAATCTGTAAAATAGACACAATAATGGGTTATATGAGTATTTGTTCTTTGTTATTACTGGATTTTAAAGGAATGTAAGAAGCCATAATGAAAAAAAAAAAAAAGTGTGTGTGTATATGAGAGAGAGAGAATTTTAAGTCTTTGCATCACTGTATAACAAGAACAGTTGTTTTCAGTTCCAGGAGCACTTGGCCTTCATATCTGCTCATTGAGCAGGTTTATGAGGTTGACAATGGTGAAAGAACTGATTTGGCACCATGGAATTTTACATATAGTTGTGTTTTTTCATTGTAGATCTTTCTTTCATTAATCTTTTTATTTGGCACACATACATGTATAGTTTTCCTTTTGCTATGGGCTTTGATATAGCACTTGGTAAAACTGTTAGAACTAGCTGATTGGGGTACATATGTGGTATAAAGAAAAGGTAGGCATCAGAGATAGTTGTAGTTATGGACCTGAACAACTGGGATAAATGGTGATGTAATTACTCTCATAGGCAACTTCAGGAGAGACGATGTTAAGGTACATGAAACCCACAGACCTGATGGGGAAAAAGCAAGTTTGGGAAACCAACACTGGAGATAAAAAGTAAACAGATAATAAGTCTGTCATGACTTAAGGAATCCTGGTTTGTCTACATGACTATCTGTTCTCCTGTCTGAAGACTAGCATCCTTGGTGGGTCTTAGACCTCATTTCCTGATGACTTTGGCTTTATGGTTTTGGGTCCGTAGTTCTGACTTGGGCTATCATGTTCCAGAAGCTCATCATTCAATAAAGCTAGCTGATGCATTCTCATGGCTCAATTTAAAACATTGGGGAGATGGGCCTCTCTGGTGAATAGGGGTTAAAGGCTCAGCATGATCACCAGCCATTGTAGTGTGAATTCAATCCCTGGCCAGGGAGCTAACCCATATGGTGCAGCACTGCTCCCCTCAGCAGTGTATATCAGTAGATCCACCTGTTCTGCTCCCTACTCTGTCTCTAGTGAATCCTCTCAACACCTTCTACCCCCAAAAACCTCTGGCCTATACTCTAGTTCTTGTATGCATAAATAAATCAAATAAATCTTTAAAAAAATAAAAAATACTGGGAGACAGCCTCTGAGGCCCCCACTGAGGGCAGCTATGACTAAAGATCCAATCTCCTATGGCTGGTTTCATAGAGCTTTATCCTTTTTTTTTTAAGATTTATTTATTTATTCATATAGAACTGGGGTACAGGCCAGAGATGCGGAGGGTGAGAGGATTCACCAGAGACAGAGTCGGAGCAGAACAGGCAGATAGACGAAGTACACTGCTGAGGGGAGCAGCGGGCGGGTCAGGAGAGGTCTGCCGCGCTATGTGGTCACCTCCGGGGCAGGCGGGAATTGAACTCATGTGGAAGTGGCTTTAGCTTCTTAGTGTTGTGCTTTAACCCACTGCGCCACCAGGGAGGGCCGAGCTTTATCCTTTTATAAGCAGTATTGAAATTGTCTGTTCTGTCTCCCTCAGACACTGTATAGTCCTTGAGGACAGGGGTTCTGAACTCAGAAGAACTAGTACAGAGCAGATGCTCAGTATTTGCAGAATGAACAAATGAGTGAATTTGTGAGAAAAAATACCTGCCTTGAAAGTGGGCTCCTTCTGATGTGCTGGGAAAGAGATAGCCACAATGGGAAAAGACTGAAAAAGCTAACAGAGCAAAGCAAAACAAAAGAAAACCAAAAAACCTGGAGCCACATAACATGTTTTATAAACTATACCATGTTTTATTAGTTTCTGTCCTCCTGGGTGAGATTCTGCAGTGTGTTATCTCTAAGTAAGTTGGGTTCTGTACTGACATTCCCCCATCCCCATAACATATATTTAAACATAAAGTTGAAGGCAAATGTGGCTTTCTTTCTTTCTTTCTCTTTATTTATGCACACTCTTTTATTTATGCACACAAGAAGTGGGGTATAGGGCCAGAGGTGCGTGGGGTGAGAGGATTCACCAGATAGAGTGGGGAGCAGAACGGGCAGGTCTACTGAACCACACTGCTGAGGGGAGCAATGGGTGGGTCAGGAGAGGTCTGCTGTGCCATGTGGGACAGCTCCCTAGCAAGGGATCAAACTTGTGCTGCAGTAACTGCAAATAACTTCATAGTGCTGTGCTTTAACCCATTGTGCCACCAGGGAGGGCCCTGCAAAAGTGACTTTCTTAAGATTCCCTAAAACTTTCAGTCCTTGTTTTTACAAGTTGCTTTCTATTTAAAGTGATTATTCTTAACTTTTTTCTGGGTCAAGGATCCAATGTGAAAGAAGTCTTTTGAGAACTCTCTGGAGGAAAATGTACATAGGCATAGAAACAAGAAATTGTCCCCATGAAGACCAAGGATTTCTGCTAAGAAATAATGGGTCAAAGGAAAAGAAAATGAGTGGCCAAGAATAGTGAAACAGGCATAGATTTAAACACACTGTTAGCTGGGTATGTTACTTGACTTGGCTGGAAGACAGTAAACATCTTAAAGAGTTTTTGTGAGAGTAGTTGAGAAATGGTAAGTGTTGCCCATAGGGGGTACTTACTACATGTTGGTCACATTTCAAAAGATATGGGATTTTAGAATTCTCAAAAGACTCTTAACAAGGTTTTCGTATAGATTTTCAGGGGAGGCTGTCAAGGGTGTACATAGGAAACCACGCAAGTATTGTTTGGTTTACTGCCTAGAGTATCCAGGTTAAAAGATTTCTTGGTGAGAGAAAGAAAAGGATGAAAGCCAGGAAAAAATTTAAGGATGAAAATTCTTAAATACTAGGCAGAGATGTAAAAGAAAGGCTTAAGAACAGGGTGTTTGTATGGGGACAGAAAGATATCCTTCTCTTTCAGAGTCCACTCCTTCATATATAATATTTGAATTTCCATCAAGGGGGGGAAGGAGAAGTCATTTAGTCACTGTGCTGATTCCATACCTCTGCTCACCCAGACGTCCCATGGCTGAATTTGCCTTTTTTTTTTTTTTTTTTTTTTTTGGGTCTGCCTTCCCAGCAGGAGGAGTCTAGAAGCAGACTCTTCAGGACAGGAAAAAAAAAAAAAAAAAATGACCACCCTTGCCTGTAAATTGACTACTCTGTGAGACACCAACCGTGGAGATGCTCATGACATTTCCAGGTACCCTCCCTAATATATAATGGGGCAAATGGGATTTCAGACTTGCTGGGTTAGAAGCGTTTTCCAAAGAAAAACTTGTCTGCATTCTTTTGCACATCACCCTGAGGTGTATATATGAACTCAGAAACCATCTTTCTACCTTAAATGGGATGAAGCACTCAGGGCACAGAGGAGGGGCAGTCAATGAGTGATGGTGATAATGATCGTTTTTTCTAGTTCCCTTCACATTCTTCCATTCTCTCCTTTTCTTGCGCGAACAAGAAAGCAAGTATCTTAAGAAACCCCTCACCCTCCTAAAGAAGATGAAGCCAATGGAAGCTATCAAGGTATGGGAACCTTGACCCCCAACTCCAGTGCTCAACTTGAAAAATAGTTGCATACCCTCCACTGTCCCGGAAGCCACCCGACTAGTCCCGGAGTGCCTGGTAGCTTTTGGAGGTGGGGTACTGGGGAAGGGGCATGGGGACCAGTGATGGGAACGAGGTGCTTACGTCGGTGGTCTCCGGGCAGGTGGCGCTTTAACGACCACCGCCGCCCTCCACCCGCCCCCGGCTGGACGCTCTCTGCTGCCCCTCGCGGAGGCGCCTGGGGGCCCCAGCCCAGACCCCCCCAGCGGCTCCTCGGGAATGCTGGGAATGTGAGTCAGGGCCGTGGCGAGAGAACGAGCGCGCGGAGCTGCGGGGCGGGGGGCCCGGCGG
>NW_004567105.1:56444883-56447864 GCF_000260355.1 Condylura cristata
CCCTCCCTCCCCGCCCCACTCCTCCTCCCGCTTTTGCTCGTGCGGGCTCCCGCTCCAGCTCTTCCCGGCTGCCCGGGGCCAAGGCGACGTGAGGTTGTAAAAATCCATGTGGGACGGCCCCGGGGCGAGCTTCGGAAAGGTGAGACGCCGACGCCGGGGCCGCTCGGCACCCGGCTCCCTCGGGGTGCTGTGCCTAGGCATCCCTCGTGCCGGGTGCCCCTAGCTCGTGGGGAGCTGCAATGCGTTATCGCGGGGGAGCTTAGGGGTGAACCATCCGCCTCCACGGGGGCTTTCTGGGGCGGGGTAAAGGATGGGGCGGCCTAAGGGTGGATTTGTCTTGATGTAGAAACCCCCGGATCAGAACAAGTGCACGGCTTTCTCCGGCGCCGCTCGCTCGACCCGGCGGCCCGGGCCACCTCCCGCAGTCCCTCCCCGGCAGCCACCCTCATTGCCATCGCCTTTCATCCCCCAGCGCCCCCTCTTTCGCCTGGCTTGCCCTCTCTTCCCTCGAGGGGTGGAGTGTTAGTGGGGGCAGGGGTCTGGGAAGCCCCAGGCAGAACAAAGTGGAGAAAGGTGGAGCCGGGGATGGGATGCCGAACTGCCTCGGTGGGCTCCAAGGGGGAGTCTTTTTGAAAACAATCCGTGTCAGGAAAAATGAAGCCGGATTTATTGGGGAGGGGTAATGGGTGGTGGTGTATGAAGATGAATACGATGTGAAATTAAACCGAATATTCCTTTCTTCCCCCATCCTTCTGTCCGAATTATACAAGAAAAGGGATACTTAGAGGGTGGTGCCTGTTTTTTTTTTTTTTTTAAATTACTGTCCGAGCCTTTGCAAGATCATCTTAGGACAGTGAAGATTAAGGGCTCCTTTGGTGCGGGATAATGAAACAGCGCTCGTAAACTCTCGGGTAGGCCCTGCCTTATTTATTTTGTACTTAAGGGTCTCTGTTCTCCTTGTCAAAGAGGGAGGGTCCACTCGGTTACGAGCGGATCGATTTTAGGCGGCTACCTGCCTTTGCTGGATGAAAAGCAATTTACTCCCGGAGCGGTGAATTGTCAGTTCCCTCTATGATTGACAGCCATACCTGCCACTTATGTGGGCAGAACGGGGACCGGTGAAACCCCAAGAGCCAATCAATGCACGCGAGAGGAGGGCAGTTCCCACTTGTCATGGTTAGTTTCCTGGTTGGCTTTTTAAATCAGTGGTTTTCCTTAAACCATTGGTTTCCACCAGGTATGAAGCCCCAGCTGTGAGAGACAGACAAGTGGAAAGAAAACTATTCAAAAATGATCCTAGGAGCAAGTATGCTTTATCTGTGTTCCCTGCCTCCTCTTATTAGTAGCATTTGGGGATGCTGAGGCTGTATTCTTGAAAACGAAATGAATCTGTGTGAAGAATGAAATGGCAGGGTTTAGAAGGGCGCTGAGGCTTGGAATTGTTCATCTATGCTCTAGAATTTCAAGTTCCTTTATGAGACACCTTTTACTGCGAGCTATTTGGAAATGGGTGTGGCATTGTCTCCTACAGTCACTTTTGGATTTGTAAAGTCTCATTGGTTTTCAGTATGCAGTAATTCATGCTTGACTCTGTTGGATGGACTTATATTTTTAAAGAGGGAAACAGTTTTATTAGCTTGAGTAGATTCTTTCAGTTTTGACAATATAACTAACTCTCGAAGTGAGGGCTGCCTTGTTCTCTTGTGGAGTACCAATTTGGAGGTGGCAGTGAGGTCAAGGGAGATCCTTTTGAAGGGTATAACAGTTTGATTTTAAGGTGAGTTTGCTTCTAAGCTGAGCCATCTTGTCAGTCTGTTTCTGTGTTTTAATAAAAGCCTTTTCAGTTTGGGGAGAGTGGTGCATGGATGGTGACATAGCCTGGCTTTCACCAGAAAGACTTTCATGGGTAGGTGGATTGTGGGAAGAAGGACTAAGTCCTTGATTCTATACTGGCGAAAGGTGTGTTTTTCAATATCCTCTTCCCAGAATTCATTAGAAATTTACAAATTGGTCCAGAGCAGTGAATTCAGCATTTCATGAACAGATTATAGCCAAAGTGCAATGATTAGATGGTCTTTATATAGGAGATAGGTTTGTTAAGATAATATTAATACTGTTGCTGCTATTATTATTATTGCATATGCTTTCACTTTGCATTGTCTTTTGTAAGCCTTGCAGAGTCCTTATGAGGCAGGTTATGGATGAGAATATTATTATCCCCAAATTATAGCGAGAAAGCTGAAAAGAATTAAGTATTTTGCCACAGTTTAGTGCAAGAGTAACAATTTGAGTCCAGGTTGACCTGACCCAGAGCCTGTGGCCTTGAATTCAAACTGGGTGTATGGTCTGCAATTGTATGGGCTGGGGCTGACGTTTGGGCTCTCCCAGCTTATGTAAGGACTATTCTGTTTAGAATCCTCTATGATGTTAGTGATCTTTGCAGTGTACAATTGTCTTGACTTTTGCTTATACCAGTAGGTAAATCTTATGATTATATTATATATTTTTAATGAATCAGCTTTGGCCCAATGAAAATTTGATCTAAAGTTAATGATGATAACTTAAAAGAAGCTAAAACAAAACAAAATCCACACTCTTTCATATTTCTTTATACCAAAGTTTTATATAGGTCTTAGTTGAATACTGGCTGTTAACCTCATTCCATTGGATCTTTTTGTTTGTTTTTGGTACAAGATTGGGATTGTACTTTCTCTTTCTTACAATGTGACTCTTTTCCAACAGTGATTAAACAAATTAAATTTAAAATTCTCCTACTAAAATATTATAGCCCTATTGTTTTATTAAACTGGAAAAGCTGCAAAATTTAAGTCTCAATGGTCATGATTTGCCAAAACAGGTAGACTTTGGACATACAGAACTGGGGTACAGGCCAGAGTGGTGTGTGAGAAGATTCACCAGAGACAGAGTGGGGTGCAGAACAGGCAGATTGATGGAAATATACTCCTGAGGAGAGCGGCAGG
>NW_004567105.1:56447979-56481899 GCF_000260355.1 Condylura cristata
GCCATGTGGGTCACCTTTCTGACTGGGGATTGAAATTGTGCTGCAGTGGCTGGATATCTTCATAGTGCTGTGCTTTAACCCATTGCACCACCTGGGAGGCCAGATATTTCTTTCTATTTTATATATATTTTACATCATTGTTCATTTTTGAATAGTATATGCTTTCTACTTTCAGATGCAGTCCCCATAAAATTCCCACCCATGAACCATTACCATAGTCCCTTTTGCTATTCCCTTTCCTGTTTTGTCTCCTCCTCCTCTTTTGCAGAATGTCTCTGATTTATAGTTGCCTGTTAATTTTGTTTTTTAATTTATTATAATATTTTCCCCTGATTCCTTATTTGGTTCCCCTACATTCCTTCTATAAGTGAAACCATCCAATATTTTTCTTTTTCTTTCTGGCTTATTTCACTGAACATAACCCCTTCCAGCTCCATCTATGTTGCTGTGAATGGTGTAAGCTTATCTTTTTGATTGCTGAGTAATCTTCCATTGTGTATATATACCACATCTTCATGATCCAGTCACAGTTTTGGGGCATTTGGGTTGTTTCCATATCTTACCTATTGCAAGTAGTGCTGTACATAGGGGTACAGGTATCCTTTTAAATTAGCGTTTTGGTGTCCTTTGAGTATCCTAGGAGTGGAATTGCTGGATCATATGAAAGCTCCATTTTTAGTAGTTTGAAGAACCTCCACATAGCTTTCCATAGTGGTTGGACCATTTTGCATGCCCACCAGCAGTGTAGGAGAGTTCCCTTTTCTCCATGTCCTTGCCAACATTTGTTGTTTCCTGAAATAGGAAGGTATTTCTTCTTATACTAATAGGTCTCCAGGTTGACTATGATTTGGATGACATGGGCTTGGCTTCATGGACTGACTCTTTTAGGTTGTGGTTGGCTTCTGGTCTGTTCCACATGTGTTCTGCAGCCCATCTTGACTAGATATGTTCTTCTCATGGAAGATCATTGGAGCCAAGAGCCAAGCCAAATTGCCCAAGCAGATGTTACTTCTGCTGACAGTTTTTTTGGACATAGGTCACACAGAGAAGTCCACCCATGGGTATTGCATATAGTAGGGGAGGGACTATTTGAACATCTGCAATATTAACTCTTGCAGTGTGTGAAAAGTGTGGTGTGACTAAATAGTTTTATATATATTTTTCTTATTCTTGAAGAATGCAGTCTTTATTCACTAACTCCCACCCTGTCTTTATGACATGAAATGCCATAGTATTTATTTCAATACAGAAGTCTAGTGGTCTCCCTGGTGTGCAAGGGGTTAAGTTGCAGCACTATGAAGCTATCTGCAGCCACTGTAGCATGAGTTTGGTCCCCAGTCAGGGAGCTGACATGCATGGCGCAGCAGACCTCTTGCCCACTGCTCAACAGTGTATTTCAGTAGACATGCCTTTTCTGCTCCCTAGTGAAATCCTTTCCCCCTCCCCACCTCTGGTCTGCACCCCAGCTCTTGTGTGCATAAATAAACAAATCTGAAAAAACAACAACAACCCAAAAGTCTAGTATTTAACTTTAGCATTTCAAAACTATACCATGTTTGATTCTAAAGTGCTTACTATAAAAGCTGGCATGAGAATGCGCATGAATTGCTTAGTGAAATAAGCCAGAAAGAAAAAGAAAAATACTGGATGGTTTCACTCATAACAGGAACATAAAGGACCGGGGTAAGAGAGGAATAAAAAGCAATTGAAATAAAGGAAAAACAAACAAAAAAACAAACAATTATACCAGAGACTTTTTATTGGGGTAGAGTGGGGAATGGGATCAAAAATGGGGTGGGAAATGTGGATGGGACTATGGTGATGGCACATGGGTGATTTGGTGGTGGGAAGTCCATGGGGATGACAACTGAGATGGAAAAAGGCACAAAGTGATGTAAAAATAAACTAATTTTAAGAAAAGAAAGAAAATGTGTATGAATTACTTAAATTATGAAGTCACTATTTATTAGACCTTAGGGCTATGCTCAGTAGGTTGATGCACATAAGGGGTTGTTGTTATAGTTGTTTGATGTGGGACCTGCCACCACAGAAGAGCGGGTCTCAGGAGAGGCTTCTTGGATGGCATTTTCCTGGATAGTATTAAAGATACAGATAGAACGGAAGATATAGTAGAAAGTGAGAAGCACAGATAGGTATGAGTTATTCCACAGAGAGTAAGGTAGCTGGCCCTCCCTGGTGCACAACGGGTTAAGGCTCAGCATTGCAAGTGAGCAGCAGCTGTTTCAGTGTGAGTTCGATCCCTGGCCCCAGAGCTGACCTACATGGCATGGCAGACCTCTCCTGTCTTGCCCACTGCTCCCCTCAGCAGTGTACTTCATTGATCTGCCTGTACTACTCCCCACTCTGTCTCTAGTGAATCCTCTCACCACCCCTACATCTCTGGCCTGTACCCCAATTCTGTATGTATAAATAAATAAATCTTTAAAAATTAATAACTGATAATAGCAGTAATGTTTACAGCTTAATTTTTATTGATCAGGTAACTAGCTATATGCTTTTATATTTTTTTATTTTCTTTTATTTCCATAAAATATCTGTTTTAATATTGGGGTAGACATTGCTGATTGTCTATTCATATTCATTCTCTCCTTTCCAACTAAAGAAACCTCAGTTTTGTTTGAGATGGGAATATGTCAGTCTCATTTCCAGACTCTCTTGCAGCTCAGATGGCAGTGAGACTCAGGGCTTACATTTAATGATGTATGTGGGTTTTGTTGAACGGGGATTTCCTGCAAGTGTAAGGAAGACACATGTAACTAGTATACTGTGATACTTTGTGGCCCCTTCCTGCTTCTTGCTGCTGGAAACTTGAGTACAATGTCTGGAGAGGCAACAGTCAGCTATAATACTAAAAATAAAACCTTGTATTGGGGACTGTGGTGATGGTGCATGGGTAAATCGGTGGTGGGAATTTTATAGGGATGACACCCGAGAGGAGAAATCATGCATTGTACAAAAAGGAAAAATAATGTAAAAAATACGTATGAACTAAATAAATAAATGGAGAAAAAGAAAACTTTGTATTAAAAATGGCAGAGCTGGAGTCTGGAAGGATCTTGGTCTTGATGCCATTGTTAAGCCTTAGTACCTGCCTGGTCTGTCTTCCCCTGCACTTGTTTCTACATATAGCAGAAAACCTTCTCACTCATAAGCCATTATTTGTTCTCTGTAGTCAAACATAATCCTCACTGATAAATACCTTTTTAAGAGCTTCTCAAAGTAGATGCTGTCATACTTATTTTATAGGTAAGCACATTAAAACTCAGATTAAGGACTATATTCATTTTCACTTTCAGGTCCATTGTTCTTCTTTTGACTGGACAGTACCATAGTAGAGATAATGCTGGAAAAGTAGCTTTGGGTAAGACTGAGGAAGTGACAAATGGATCCCAGTTTGAAAAGTTTGAATTTTTGTTTCATTGGCTAGTGAGTGTCAGATGACTCTGGAGTATTAGATGAGACTGGAGGTTGGGAGGCCTGTGAGGCTTACCTGTGAGACACCCAGTGTTTTAGTGTTAATGAAGGTGGAGGGGAAACTGGGCACAAAGTAGAGTTGGAGCCTGAGAAGAGAATGGAGTTGAATGCAACCAAATCATAGTTGACTGTTATCCTGTAATCTTTTAAGAATAAAGTGGAAGTCTCCTGAAGGTTAGTATTAACTTCTACTAGTGGTTTCACCTTTGCCAGGATGTAAGGAAGGAGTAACATAGGGAGCTGTAATGGGAAGCAAATCCTTATTTAGTGCTATAGGGTAGAAACTTCTACGTATGGTCTATAGTTTTTATTGAGCCCTGGGTGACTTCCTATGACATGATTTTGTTCTAGATCTGGCTCCACTGTGCCAGTTAAAGGTAGCAGAGATGAAGGGTAAGGACAGAGGGTGGTGGAACTGTACAACAAATTCTGTTATGAACTTACTTCTATGTCTCCTTAGCATTCCAGTGCTTTCTTGGGATTGAGTGGGGTTGTTTTAACTTACTGAGCTGCCCCTTTTTTCCCTTTCTACATTTTTAGCCTATAAAATAAAGGATTTGATTTACATTGGTGATTTTCAATTTTCTTTTCAGCTGTGGGAATTTTTTTCCCCCTAAATCAATGCTTATTTGGAACCTTTAATGTGTTTTGAGAAAAACAACATGTTGAGGCCATTGCTCTAATATTACCCCTACACAGGTAGGGGTAATATTATATGATTAGATGATTATATAATTATGTATGAATCTCAGAGCTGTCCAAATGTACTAGAGTATCTTCTTTAACAAATCTTTGTGTCTTCGTATCATCTGTGATGGAAACGATTTATGTTGGAATTAGCTACCCTCTCTCTCCTAGGTGTAGGTGGAAAGTGATTTGTGTCGCTTCTGTGCTAGCATATTGAATTTCCAGTGTTGGACCATCCAGGGCCTCTTCTGCTGGGATGATCACAGAAGCACATGTTGCGATGGAGCCTCCATGCTTGGGCTCCTGAGATCATTAAATGAGCAACGTTTCTGATCAACTGGCATATTTTGTGAGTGAGCAATAAACCTCTGTTTTAAGCCATTGAGAATTTGTAATTGTTTGAGTTGTGCAGCACTTTAAAAAAGAGGCTTATCCCTACTGGTACATCATCTTTTAACAGCGCTACTAAGCTTTATTTAACTTAACTTACCTTTTTAAAAAAAGATTTATTTATTTATGCGTTCAGAACTGGGGTACAGGTCAGAGGTGCAGGGACGGTGAGAGGATTCACCAGAGACAGAGTGGGGAGCAGAACAGGCAGATCATTGAAGTACACTGCTGAGGGGAGCAGTGGGTGCCTCAGGAGAGGTCTGCCTCACCTCGGGGTGGGGAATGAACTTGTGCTGAAGTGGCTTTAACTTCTCAGTGCTGTGGTTTAACCCACTGCACCACCAAGGAGGGCCGAACTTAACTTACTTTTAATGTTTTCTGAATAACCGAAAGAAGCCTGGCCAACCTGTCCTTACTTTGTGCTTGGAAAAGCAGTAGGCAGCCATCTACCTCAGCTTTCCATGTAGGTCTCTGTACTGCTTACGCTCAGTAACATTTATTTTCATATGAAAATGTCCGAAGATATATTGTGTATGCACCTTACTTCTCTTACAAAAGTCTTTAATGCTGTGTTGCTTTTTAGGCAATGGAATCTCAGTAACTTGGGGAAGGATAATGTTTATCAGTTAGCATAATAATTGTTTCTATTGAGTACTACTCATTCATTGATTTGAGAAAAATTTATTGAGTACCTACTATATATAGGCTTTTGTGGTATAGATAACTATATAAATAGATCCTCACTTAGAGCTTATATATTCTAGTTGGTGGTCAGGGAAAAGTTTGCTCTATGAAAGGCACCATTTATTGAGCACTTACAAGGTGCCAGATAACTATATCCTTCATTTCATTCTACCTATAAAGTGTATTATCCCCATTTTTACAGAGAAGAAGCTGAAACTCAATGAATTTGATAAACTCTATGAAGGTAAGCACTTCTGCCTTTTCCTGTATCCCCACTATACCTGGGAGAATATTTGACATGTAGTAGATGCTCAATAAATATTTCTTAAATGAATGAATGACCAGGAGATCTTGCTCAAAGTCAATGGCATGGCACCAAAATCGAGCCCATATCTGCCCTGCTGCAGATATAGTAGGAGCAGTGTACAGCTTCAACACCACAGAAACAACAACTGAGCACCCCTCTCTCTGTACCCCTCCCCCAGTGTAAATGCCAAAAGCACCAGATGGGCCCGAGCTGAATTTCTTTCCTAACTTCTGCATGATTTGTAGCCCAAAGCTACAACCTCACTTATTTCATTGCTGATATAATTGTTCACCCCTCTCAGGTCAGTTTGCCATCTGCCCTAGTCAAATTTCCCTATCATATGGCTGGCCCAATTTCCTGGGTGGTGCTTCACATTCGCTCTTAACCTTTTGGGTATTCCCTTTCCATTTCATTTCCATCTTCCAGATTTGTTGCTTTGAAGTTCCAAGAAATCTCTAGTTTTGGCACCAAATGGGCACTTAGCAAAATTAGACAGAGAGAGAAAGAGAGAGAGAAAGAGAGAGCACTTTCAGAAAGGAACTTCAGTGATTACTTTTTCCTAGAAGCCAATAGTGAGATTGTAGCTCCAGTGATGAGAAGTATAGGTGGGAGAGCACCTCTGGGATACACTTGTAGATGGGAGACCAGTGGCAATGTTTATAGCCTGTAGCAGCTTCAGTTTGCCGTAGTTTATTCTCCAAAGACTGTATTTTGCTCGTTTAATTCTCTTGCATATGTGCAGGGTTTGTGTGTATACATGTATGTGTGTGGTCTAATGATGTAGCTTCCCTTTTCCTGCCTTACAGATTTGCACCCCTAAAGGTAATTGTCATTCTGTGATTTTAGGGTATGCATGAATGGTAGGCAGTGAAGTGCATTCCCCATAAATGTATTAAAAGCAAACTATTAATTCAAAGCAACTTCTTAGTGGCTCAAAGATAAGAGCTTGAATGGGCATTGAGCAATGTGACTGTTCTTTAGGAATGCTCTCAGATTCTTCTGCAAGCTGTGAGAGATTTTCCACTAAAACAGTTTGGCTAACTATAGCAAGAATGAAAAAAATTAAACATGGTTGTGCACTCTAGTTACTTGTTCTCATGTAGTGAATTTCCTCTAAAACAAGGTGGTTGTGGTTAGTGTGGGAAGTTCATCCTCTAGACCTAAGGTGCTTGAAAGGTGGGTTGGGAGTCTGGGAACTGCTGTAGGCATGGAGAAATCTGCTGCCAACATGGAATACTTAACAGGTCTACAAGGTGAGGGGTTGGGCTGGTATCATGAGCCCTGTTTTTTTTTTTTTTTTTTTCCAGTGACACTAGTGGGCACCAAACCCCTTCCAAGATGACTTTCTTGTGTCAGTCAACTCCATCCTAACTTAGCACTGGGAGCAGCAAGACTGGCTCAGAGGACAGGACTCTGGAGCAGTTGTTGATTCTTTTTCATGCTCATCTCTCAGGTTTCTTTCCTATTAGGGATGTGTGTCTTTTCTTTCCCTCCAGGCAAAGTTCCCTCTTATTCCTTCTTTGTTTCCCATTTTGGCTATTCATTCTTGTTATTTCTGAAACTTCAGGGGGTGGGAGGTAAGCAGGTTGGGTAGTGGATGGGATAATAGCTTGTCATTCTTAGGGACTTATTGAAAGTAGGTCCTGCTTGATGTTGGGTTGATATAAAGGCAGCTGAGTCTCAGTGACTGCTGTTCATCATGCTTGTAGGCACGATGCAGTTAGCAGGGTGTGCAAGGGAAATTCTTTACCCTCTTTGTTAAGGCTAGAAATATAGGACTTCATACATAGACTTTGGCAGGCCACCTTGAATTCAACAACATGAATAGTTTCTTATAATAACTTCAGAGCAGATTCTTTAAGATATAGAGATGTGAACACTGACCTGCAAGTCAGGAGACCTAGGCCTATTTTTGTTTTACCACTTGAAATGGTTTAATCGTTTCCCAAAAGTACAACATTGGGAGTGCTGAGCTATAGTCAATGCTCAGTGCATGCTGACTGCCTGCGACTTTACTTTTGTACAGCTTTTACAACTTTTGTACACTGAATGGTGACATTGCTAACTGCAACTCATATGTTAACCTTCACTTCTTTGCTTCCAGCATTTTGAGCTCTTATATCAAGTGTTTTTATATCAGCAGCAGATATTTGTATAACACTTTGTATATTTCTTGAATATTATTTTTATTTTGTAAAAATTAAGTGGAAAATGGGAAAAGCAAGCAGTAAGATAAGGAGAAGTATGAGCTTCATAAATGTAATGTACTTGAGGCAAAGATGGAAACCATTAAATATGCTCCATATGACTGGTATTTACCCTCACTCAGAAGTGTGGGACTTAAATTGGCCAACTATATATAGATGTGAGGGATAAGGGCAAAGTTAAAGGCTATGAGTATGTGAAATGTTGGGGAAAAAGCTGAGGAGATTATGAATGATAAAGGGCAGGATGTAATTTGGGGTTTTATCATTTATTTTGGGAACAGAGCTTCACTTTTTAACATGTAAATTTAGTCCATTTTTATTTGTTCAGCTTTTAAAAGAACACATTCAGGAAGGCATTTCTATAAAGTAGATGGTAGAAATTTTATTTCTTCTCAGAGTTATTTTGGAGGGTCCACCAGAGTCAGTAATGTATACCTTTGATTTGCTAGTTGTTATAGATGATCATTGCACCAATAAAATTCTCCATGTATTTTGGTAAATGAGTATATATTAAAGAGAAAACAAAGCAAAAATGGTGCAAGTGTCTCCTCCTGCACCCCCAATCAAAAGTAGAGTGTTTCTAGGAACACTTTCATACATCCTTTGGTTTAAAGAGAAGAAGCAATTACTATTACTTTGTATGGAAAATTTTTTAAGCATTTCCAGACCCCCGAAATAACTTACTAAATCATACCGAATAACACATCAAACCTAAAATAACACTGACATATAGTTAAAAGCAGGAATAATATGATAAATGCAAATCTGTATAAGCATTTCCTGGGGGAGGAGCTTGGCAGGGCCACTGTCCCTGGTCAGGATGGGTGCCACGGCTGTTAAGGGTTGTTGCAAAACAAGTGGGGGGGGGGCGCTATTTTAACCTACTGACTTTTGTCATAAAAGCAAAAATCCTGATTTTTCTCAGCTAGCAAAAGAGGGTACTAATAGGTCTTTCAGAAAAGCAAAGTAATTTAATGTGAACTTTCAAAAAGCCAAGGATGCCAGACCTAAGCAAAGGCTATGACTCAGTGAAATTTTGTGCTTCCATGTTTTTTTCTGGTGTACTGTGGGACCAGGAAAAGACTAAATGGGCTATAGTCCTCAATATATAAGACTTAGCAATGCCAAGGTGTACACTGAAGCCAAAGAATGAGAGGGGGATTAAGGTTTGCTTATCATTAATCCCACAGCCCTCTAATTCTCTAGGGCAGGAGAGTGTAGGATGCTCTGTCTGCCTTTGAGAGGCTGGTAGGAGTTGTTTTAATTTCTTTTGCTTAACCCACTATTAAACAAAGAATTGAATTGCACACAAAAATTCCAGTTCTTTGTGATGTCTGATAGTGCATTTAAATGATGGGAAGTTCAGCTGGAAGATGGGAAATAGCACTTGAATTTCTAATTTCTCCTGAAACTGAGAGACATGGTTTATCTTTTACCAAAAAGGCAGATAACTTATCTTAGCAGAAGTCTAGAAACTCATATCAGGTACCTACCATGTGTGAAACATGGTGAAGAATTATTCTATCTTAAAGATTTTTAAAAATTTGTCTTTGTATAGAACTGGGGTACAGGCCAGAGGTACAGGGTGGGGGGAGGTGAAAGGATTCACCAGAGACAGAGTGGGAGCAGAACAGATAGATTTCCTAAAATACACTGCTGAGGGGAGCAGTGGGTGAAACAGGAGAGTTCTCTGCGCCACGTGGGTCAGCTCCCTGGCTGGGACTTGAACTCCGGCCTCTGTAGAAGGCTATGGAGGTGTATCTCTGAGACGTAAACCCTAGGCCACCGGGGAGGCCCCAGGAATGATCTCATTTTATCCTCACAGTAACTCCATGATCTAGGTATTACTTTTAACGAGGAAGAAATTGATCATATAGAAACTAAACAATTCTCAAGATGTTTTAAGTTTAGCATTTCCCAGAAGCAGAATCTGAGACAACTATTCTAGTGCAAGTAATTATTTTTCAGATAAAGGGGACAAACCAGTAGGTAAACAAGGATATGAGACAGAAAATAGAAGACAGCCAACACATGGGACATTATTCAGCCCCTCCCTACAGTAACTGAATTTAATCTCACAAGGAAAATATTGAAATAGTATAAAACACCTGCCTTAGGATAATTTTACCTAAAGGGCAAGTTTCCTTTTAAAACTTTGATTATTTTTATTGTGGTACAATATACATTACATAAAAATTTTACCATTTTAACCATGTTACGTGTACAGATCTGTGGTGTAAAATACTCTGAGTGTTCTCTGACCATTCTACTACTCATCTTCAGTACTTTTGCATCATCCAAACTGAAATTCTGCCCCCATTAAACAGCAATGCTCCTACCTGTCCTGCCCCAGCTCTTGACCAGCCCTATTCTAGTTTCTATCTCTGTGAATTTGACTCTTGAATTTATCTCCTGTGGTGGAATCAAACATCTTTAAACTTTTGTCTCTGGTTATTTTGGTTAACATACTATCTTCAAGGCTTATTCATATGGTGGCATGAATAGGAATTTCATTTCTTTTCGAGGATGAATAATACTTCACCTTATTGACTACATTCTATTTATCCATTCATCTGTCAGTAGACATTTACCTTTTCATCTGTTGTAAATAATGCCTCTGTAAATGTTGGTGTATAAATATCTTTGTCAGTGCTAATTCCTTGGCACTTCCATTCTGCCTCCTGAAATCCCCAGAGTGGAATAGTTTCCCAAGGTTCAAAAGAAGTCTTCAGCATAGATGCTGATGTTGGCAGTAGAAGTCCTTTGGGGCACTCTAAGGTGTTCAAGTCAGAGGGATATTAGCAGGACAATATTTGCTCACAAGGTCTCTATCCAAGAAACTGGAGAAGCTGGAATTTGAATCTGGGACTCTTGATTCATAGCCCCTACTTTTTTTTTTTTTTAAGATTTATTTATTTGTGCACACAGAACTGGGGTACAGGCCAGAGGCTCAGGGGCGGTGAGAGGCTTCACCAGAGACACAGTGGGGAGCAGAACAGGCAGATCTAGGAAGTACACTGCTGAGGGGAGCAGTGGGCAGGTCAGGAGAGGTCTGCCACACCATGTGGTCACCTCCGGGGCAGGCAGGAATCGAACTCATGCGGAAGCGGCTTTAGATTCTCAGTGCTGTGCTTTAACCTGCTGCACCTCCAGGGAGGGCCATACATACTTTTTTTTTAAGATTTATTTTTATTTATTTATGCATACAAGAAGTGAGGTATAGGTCACAATGCAAGCGTGGGGGTGAGAGGATTCACCAGAGACAGAATGGGGATCAGAATAGGCACACCTACTGAAATACATTGCTGAGGGGAGAAGCAGACAAGTAGGAGAGGTCTATTATGCCATGTGGGTCAATTCCCTGGCCCAGGATAGAATTCATGCTGCAGTGGCTGGCAATAGCTTGATAGCTCTGAGACTTTAACCCCTGCATCACCAGGAAGGCCCAAAGCCCATGCTTTTAACTTCTCTACACTGAGAAGTTAAACAGTACTGAGACATGAAGATGAATGAAAACATGATTCTTGCCTTGAAAGATGTATTACGTTGGATCATCTGTCTTGCAGAAGACTCAAAGGAAGATAGTGGCATCAATTACCTGGTTCAGAGAGCAGGTACATGGCCCCCTTTCTCTTGACATCCAGTAGGAAGGCATGGTCAGGCCAGGCATGGTTGGATTTTTCATGGGGGTCATTATCTAGCCAGGTCCTTACACACACAAGTCATGAGTTTCAACCCACACCCACTGATGCAGGTGTTGGGCCCTTTATACAATTTTATCATCTCAGCAGGATTCGTCTTCCTCTGAGCTTTCACTTTGATGTCCAACCATCACAAGCTCCTATTTGTGAAAATGAAATCAGGATCTAGGGATGATAGAAACATTTGGAGGCAGTCAAATGGTTGGTTATATGAACTATATCTGAAAATCCATCTTTTACAAGTGATTTGCATTTATCTAGAAACCTGACATGAAATATTTTGTCCCTGAAAGGATGTCATTAGATTAGCAAATGTGGCATAAAGAGAAAATACTGCTTTGAAAATACTGCCATTTAACCTTAATGTTAAAACATTTTGTTAAGTATGGCATCCGTGGTAGCTGGATATATTAATCAGAAATTGCTAGTGCTGATAAAAACACCTCCAAATCTCGGTGGTGTATTTCTCTCTCGTGTGTTCACTATGGTTCTACTCCGGATTGTCTTTATTCTGGGACTCAAACTGAAGGAGTGTTTTCTTTAGTGGACAGGCCATTCTCATGGTAGAAGAGGGAAAAAAACCAATGGGCATTCACAAGATGGCTCTGATGACTTATGTTTGGATATGGCCTCTGTTACTTCAGCTCACATTGCATTGGACAAAACAAGCTGTATGACCAAGCTGGGCAACAGATGGCTTGCAACCTTTTTAAGCAAATGAATCTTTCTAGAGCCATTGCAACTGGTTAATATTCTTTTTCCTCTTTTACTCAAAGGGAAGAAACTTACTGTATTTAAAGGTCTACGTCTGTCCTGGGATGCATGTAAAACCACCCACACATAAGTATTATTCCTAATAATTCAATCAGTTATATTCAATAATGAGTTCTAAGAACTGATCATAGTGGTTAAGGGAGTGATAAGGCTCAGCATTTGAATGCCTTTTATAGTCAAATGAGAAATTCATACAGAACAAATAACTGATTACTAATAACAGGATGAGCCATCTTTAAGAAAACAACACAGTGAGTCTGTAGTTCATATTGATGAAGATGAGGGTTATTGTGCTGTTTACTAATTCTCATTCATATGCTAAGCATTCATGCTTTCTTTGATATAATCACCACCAGCCTTATTTTTGCAAAGTAGTCATTGTTATTCCTGAGGCTATTGTTGCTTGCTGCTGTACTTACTGAAATTCAGAGGTTTGATGACTTGCTCAAGGTTAAACAGATTATAAATGTGAGGTTAGTACTCTCAGGCTTAATCAGTTAACCAAGATTTCTTAAAGTTGGCTAAGATCTCCTTTCCAGATATTAATTTCTCATAGAACCTCAACTTTGACTTAAATTACTGTTATTGTAATGATACTTTTATTGTATAAACATAAAGCTGTTCTTTTTAGCTCCTACACCTTAATAAAACCTAAATCAATATAGAAATTAAGTATACATCATATTACTAATTCAAATTAACACTAATTTAACCACATTAACTAAATTACTGCTTGTAAATGGAATATGATACTGACTATTCTGAGTAGATTCCTTGGCAGTCAACTGGTAGACCCTGCTGTGCACTGGGTGATGACTCAATTCTCCCACAATATTCAACATATTCAATTCTGTGAAACTTTGATTCATGCTGAGCAACTTGACATTCCTTACCTTTCACCTCATTTAGATTTCTCAGTTCATCTTTAGTTTCCTTTCTTATTGATCCACAGGGACTCCTTAGGGTATGGCTTGCTCAAACTCAGTGGGCACAACTGCTATAATGATCAAGAATAGTCTTACTTCTCCCCTCCCCCCCAGCTGATTGACATAAAAATGGCCTTAAATTCTCACAAGAACTGTAAATTATTTACCGCATGTGTCTCTGGATCTGTTTCCCTGATCCTCAGTGTTTGCTCAGGTTAGAAAATGAATTTTTTCCCATTCTGACTTTTTTCATAAGACTTTCTCCATTGGAGACCACACCCCATTATCCCAAGAAGGGCCCACACCCATTTCCACTGTTCACAGCACCTGGCAGCCTGGCACAATAAATGGAATTGGATGATGTAGAACAGAGCTGTGGTCCCTTTTGAAAAAGAGTGATTTGGGTTTCTGGGAGGCCTGAAACCATGTTAAACATTTATTCTAGAAATATTTGTAGAATTGACCTAAGACATGTCCATCATTTCATTTTAATGTATTTTTTTTTATATTAGATAAGCTTACCTTTACCCATGGACCAACTGAGAGATTTAACTCAGTCTTGATGAGTCAATGCCGTTATTGACTCTTACTGTAATTTTTTTTTTAAAGATTTATTTATTTGTGAATACAGAACTGGGGTACAGGCCAGAGGTTCAGGGGCAGCGAGAGGCTTCACCAGAGACAGAGTGGGGAGCAGAAGCGAGAGACTTCACCAGAGACAGAGTGGGGAGCAGATCGAGGAAGTACACTGCTGAGGGGAGCAGCGGGCGGGTCAGGAGAGGTCTGCCCCGCCATGTGGTCACCTCCGGGGCAGGCGGGAATCGAACTCTTGCGGAAGCGGCTTTAGATTCTCAGTGCTGTGCTTTAACCCGCTGCACCACCAGAGAGGGCCCTATAATTTTGTTTTCAGATGTGTTTTGGACTTTGTCACTCCTCCATGGTGATCAGGCATATTTTTGGAGACCTCAGCATTAGGATATTAATATTAATCTTTCTCTTTCCAAACAGCATCTATAGGTAAATGTTTATCACTGAAAAGTTTGCACATTTAAGCCATTCCTTATTCCTGCTTTTTTTCCCCTGAATAGCTAGTAATCTTTGTTAAAGCTTTTACTTGTGTATATGATTATGTTTTTATTTATTTGAAATAGAAAGGTATTTAAATATAATCCTTACATGTCGATTTTAAATGTAGAAAAATGTTGCATGATTGAATTTTTAGGGGAAAAGTAGTAGTAGTTTTTTTATTTTTCTCCTTTCATTTTTTACTAAACTAGTTGTTTAACAGATTGAGGTTTTTTTTTATAAGACCCAATAATTCATGAAAATTCTTTTTGTAAAAAATATGTAGGTAAAACTGTGCTTTAAAAACAAACCTAAAACCTTATTTATTTCTTTAGTACAACCAGCTTAATTTGTTCTACTTATGAAACTTTATTAGGTAATGGATAATAATCACTATAATCATTATATTATATTAACTATAATTGCTTTTTAAATTCCATTGTCTTAAATTATATCTTATTTTTACTACTTACTGTTTTGCTAAATTTTCAATATGTGTTTTTAGCTGCGTGCAAGGTAGCAGCCTGTCCTTTTAACGAAGTTTTTAGCTGTTATTGATTTTTTACTTATCCTTTAAATAAATTGATAGAATTTGACATGCAGGTAATGGTAATACAATGAACCCATTCTGGGATGCATGGAGTTCTTACCTGGTAGCACAGGACATAGTTTGCCTCTTCACTCAAGCACCATACCATAAAGTATGAGCCAGTGCCACTGAACATGTAATCATGCTAAATCTACACATAGAAAACAGTAATTATAAAGTGAGTTTAGGAAAAACTAAAGGAGAGTATAGTGCTGTATGAATGAGTGTATCTGATCTGCTGAGAGCTCCTTGAAAAGCATTTTTAAAATCTCTACTGTGGCCCTCCCTGGTGGCGTAGCGGGTTAAAGCACAGCACTAAGAAGCTTAAGCCACTTCCGCCTGAGTTCGATCCCTGCCTGCCCCGGAGGAGAGCCACATGACGTGGCAGACCTCTCCTGATCTGCCCGCTGCTCCCCTCAGCAGTGTGCTTTGTTGATCTGCCTGTTCTGCTCCCCGCTCTGTCTCTGGTGAATCCTCTCACCCTCTGCATCTCTGGCCTGTATACCCCAATTCTGTATGAATAAATAAATAAATCTTAAAAAAAAAAATCTCCACTGTGTCAAACTGGACTTCTTCAGATTCATGTCACTGTGGCTTTTAAACATGAAATGGCCCACTATTGGACTACTACCAATAGAGGTACAGAATGTGGGCTGTAGGTGATGACAAAACATTCATTTTTTTTTTCTATTAAAAAAAATGGTTGGTGTCATGAGCATTTTGAATAGCAGGCTAAGCTTGACTCAGGAGTGTTTGACAAAGCAAAGTTGGTGGACTGAGAAAATTCTAAGATAGCTTTGAGGTTCAAAACCCCAGTCCCTTGTTCTGAAAGCCTTGCTGTTATCAGAGTTTGCTCACTGAACCTCAGCTGTGTGCTGGACTTTGTGTTAAGTACTTTTCTTGGTTCTTCTTCTATAACCTCCCCAAATGTGATTAAAAGAACTATTTATCTCCATTTTGCAGATGAGAAAAGTGAGGATTGGAGAAGTGAAGTAATTTACTCGAGACTGCACATCAAGAAATCAGAAATATGACTCCAACCAGATCTGATTTTGAGGCTCTCCTTTCTTTTTTCAAAAGCACTACTTAGTTCCTCTCTGGCTACAACCACAAAATTGTTGTATAAACCTCCATGGAATTGACTTCAGTGATTTGATGAAATGTCATAATGTCCTCCTGAGGACAAAGCACGAGAGCCAGCAGTGTGCAAACCCTCGACCTGGATTTGCTGGGGGCACCTGTGTGTGAGAGCACAGACCTGGTGTTAGCAAACCACTGCCTTTAAGTCAAATCCTTCAACCCCCATGTTTATAAATAAAGTTTTGTTGGAACACGATTATACTCACTTAGCTACAAATTGTCTATGGCTGATTTTGTGCTGAAATGGCAGAGTTGAGTAATGGTGATAGAGGCAGAATGCTTCACAAAGCCTAAAATATTCCCTAAAGGACTGTTTATAGAACAAGCTTGCTGGCCCTGGTATGCACAGCAGAGCCCACATGTGTGAGGTGCTTGGATTTGGCTGAGTAGGGAAGGAGACAGAAGCATGTTGGCTTGGGGCGTGCCTGCCTCTTGTCTCTGGGTTTTGGCCAGAATTCTAAGAGTCCAGGAATTCTAAGAGTAGCATTTAAATCTTGCCTTTCACATCTTTTATTTGTCTAGAGAGGATGGAATATTTCTTTAATGTTAAAAGATTTATTTATTTACGCATATAAGAACTGGAGTATAGGCCAGAGGTGCTGGGGGTGAGAAGATTTACCAGAGACAGAGTGGAGAGCTGAACAGGTGGATTGACAGAGGCTGGAACACACGACTGAGGGGAGCAGTGGGTAAGACAGGAGAGTGTGCTGTGTTATGTGGGTCAGCTCCCTGGATAGCCAGGATCAGTGACTGTGGAGAACTTCATAATGCTGTACTCAACCCCTAGTGACACTAGGAAGGCCCAAGGTGGAATATTTCTTATTTTCCAGCTTGTTAGCTTCATTTATAACTGTTGAGTGTATGATATGTGGTACTTGGGCTTCCATTATACTCTGACCCATAAATGTGAAATTTAATGCTAAACCCTGGGAAATAATGTAAGGAGAAAGGAGAGGAAAAGAGAGGAGAGGACAGGAGAGACACTCCAGCATGCAACCACACAAATTACTATGGCATTTTAATAAAGTGTGTAAGTATTTTTGGGTCATATATGTATTATTTTAAAACCTTGCTTCAAGTTTCATTTGTCCAAATTAAACCAAAGTGCTGGAACTCACCTGTCAGCTTAGCTGGAAGTTCTCACTTTCCACCAGGGCTTTCCCCCTACCTCTGATCACCTCCTCGTCTCCTTTCTTAAATCCTTACCCAAAAACTGCAGTGCCTCAAGGCGAGGAGCATCTGGATGTAAATTCTACCTCCAAGCCCAGACAGATGATTCTGGCTAAACGTTCTACCGCATGATTGCATCTTTCTGCCACAAGGTGTTGCTGTTGAGGCTGACATTTCTCAGACTGAGTGAAGCTGTAGGTGTCCTCTATAGTTCCCACTATGTGTTTCTGCAACTCATGGCCAATCCAGTTCTTTCGATCCAAGATCAGCCACGTGTGGACTCTGTGTGTGTAACAGATGCTGTTGGTGCCCTACCCACATCTTTTCAGCACTCTTGGCCTGTATTAGAACATGAGAGCTTCACAAAAATCAACTCGAAGTGGATTAAAGACCTAGAACATGAGAGCCTTTCCTTGGCTGCCTCCATATGGTAAATGCTGGAAATCCCAGGGATAAGCTCTTTGCCACTGATGAATGTGTGCCTTGCCATCATGGTGGGGTAATTACAAGGCAGGTCTACACTGTCTTTCAGAGCTCCTTTCACAGCACTCATAGCTGCTCATAACAAACACTTGAAAATAAACTCCATGTTGACTTCTTTTACTTCTTGTCTTAGCACCAAATTTTATCGACAGTACTTCTTCCTGGGACTACCTTCTAAGTGAACCACCTGCATCTAACTTTGTCTGGTGTCTGCTTGTGGGGAACCCTGCCTAGGCTTTAAGGACCCCCTCATGAGGTATGCCTTACTGCACAGGCTCTGTGCAGCATGGTGGATACCCCAGAAGCTCCCAACCTCACTCACATGCTTTGTCCTTATAGACCTCTCCACAACTGAATCCCAGTCACTAACCTGAACTCCTTGTTATCTTTAAATGATGACTTTATTTCTAGTCACTGTAGTCTTGTTGGCAGCTGTGCTCATCTCCCCTGCTCGCACTGACTTGAATCAGGGTATTGTGACTAGACTCTGACTTTTCTCCCCAATGGCTCTGCAGTCCTCTGTGGTGATCTCTGTACTTCATCATTTCTTACTTTGCAAACCAGGGATATGAGGGAGAGACAGACAATCCTGATTGGGTTACCAGAGGTTTTCTCCTACCTTTAGCTGGTTACTTAATCACCTCTATGAAGCCTAGTCAAAAGAACCACTCAGCCGGCCCTTATGGGCTAGTTCAAGTCAGCTTCTCTTATTTAAAAAATAAGTTTCTTTCATAACAAAAAAAATATTTTGTTTTAAGAGAACATAGCCATGAGATTTGGCTTGAATGCGTAGCCCATACAGAGGCTATTGGATATGTAAACTAAGCAATGAATAGGAGTTAGCTCTAAAGAGAGCAGCACGGGAAGGCTCCGAGGCAGGGAGGAACTTGAAGCATTTGAGAAAGAGAGAGCTGGGCTCTCCCTGGTGACACAACGGGTTAAAGCACAGCACTATGAAACTAGCCGTACTGCTTCAGCATGAGTTGTTTTTTAAAGATTTATTTATTTATTCATACAGAACTGGGGTACAGGCCAGAGATGCAGAGGGTGAGAGGATTCACCAGAGAGAGAGCGGGGAGCAGAACAGGCAGATCTGCAAAGTACACTGCTGAGGGGAGCAGCTGGCGCGCAGGAGAGGTCTGCCTCGCCATGTGGATCTCCTCCAGGGCAGGCGGGGATCGAACTCATGGGGAAGTGGTAATAACTATCCCTTAAAATGGTTTGAATGTGTATGAGAAATAGAGTGGCATAGGAATAGAAATGAGGAGATATTTTAGGGACTATTGGATAGCTTAAGCAAGTAATGTTGGTGCAATAGGTGGTAATAGTTGAAAGGGAAACGAGAACAGATTGAGACATTTTGGAGGTAGAGTTAATAGAATTTGAAAATGAACTGGAAATGGATAGTGAAGGAGAGCAAAATTTTTTATTAAAGATTTATTTATTTATGCATATACAAACTGGGGTACAGGCCAGAGGTGCAGGGGTGAGAAGATTCACCAGAGGCAGAGTGGGAAGCAGAACAGGCAGATCTATTGAAATATACTGCTGAGGGGAGCAGTCGACGGGTCAGGAGTGGTCTGCCACCATGTGGCTGCAGATAGCTTCATAGTGCTGTGCATAACCCTAATTTGTTTTTTTTGTTTGTTTGTTTTATTTATTTATTTAATTTTTTTGTGGCTAGAAGTAGCAGAATTTAAATGGGAATCAGACTGAATATAAGGTAACAGGAAGTGGAGAAGCCTGGCAGACAGGAGGGCATGTGCTCTCTTGAGGGGCAGCTGCTGTTTGGCTCTAATCAGTCACTGTCATCTAGGGAAGTAGGTCTGATGTCGTTAGGTCTTCATATTTTTCAGAAGAAGTCAGAATCTGAATGTTAATGTGAAGTGTCTGTTTCTCTCTATGTTGGCAATTGGATCAGAATTCAAAAGAATACTCTGCTAGCCATATGCAGCACATCTGTGGGCAGCATCCGGGTCTGGAATAGTCACTTTTTGCTTGAGATATGCTCTCCACCATTTCTTCCTGTAGGAAGTTTTTAGAATTAACTGCAGTCTGTGATACAACATTATAAAGTTAGGCAGGCAAATAAGAAAAGAAAAGGATATTTTAAGTTGGACTAAATCTTGGGAGATACAGATGATTTCAGCTCACATGGTCTGTTAGCAGACTCAGGTGATGGGCCGAGGCTGAGATCTGTGGAAATAAACTTAACCTAATTTAGAGCACATAGCAGGAAGTGCTTTTGTTTTAAAATAGCCCATCCTAGACTATGACAGTCTGAGATACTTGAGGTAGTCAGGAATTGAGATTCTACCTTCCCTTTAAACTCCAGGTTATAGTTCAGGAGTCCTTAGGAGAGTGAGTGGATGAGTATATGTTTTATTTATGGATCCAAATGCACTTTGAGAAAGCATTCCTATGGGTTCATAAAATCAGTTGATTTTATAATGTGTTTGCATCTTAAATGGAACTACCCTTGGACTTTGAAGGTATTGCACTATTAATTTCTTTGGTGTCGTGTTCAGGAACATTTGTCAGCTTCTGTGCAGTTTGATATATTTAATAATTTATCCTTCTTAGGGTTGTACATTACAAAGATGTAAGCATGGCAGGTGTTGTTTATGAGTTTACCAGAAAGCTCAATGATTCAACCTATCTTGACTTTGCAATAGTATTTAAAACAGTAAGATCTTGACTGCTACCTTATTTCCTGCAATGCATTTATAGGTGAGTGAAAGAGTTTAGAAATGGTGTTCTGGTATCCAGCAATGGGAAATAGAACACATTATTACATTACTGATAGCTGAATAATGTTGAACTTCTTACTCTTTCTTAGTGATTCATTTTCCAGAACTAAAAAGAAAGAAAGAAATCAGGGTAGACGAGAATTAGGAGACGACAACCAAAAAAAGCCTGAGTGTCAAAACAAGTACCTAAAAATATTTCAGGAAACTTAAACACAGCTGGGGGTGGGGGTGAGTGACTCAGTAAAACAAGAAGGAATCATGAGACTGAGGAGGACGCGACAGCCATGGGAACTCGCCTTTGGCTTACCTTCTTTACCCGGCTCTGGCCTCTGTGGCATTGAAACCACTCCAGTAGCAACTTAAAGGGTGAAATTGTCCCAGGGAATGACCCCTGCTCTTTGTAAATTTGGTGGAAGAGACTACTTCCCAAATAAAGGGCCTAAATAAAATTTACTAAATAAAAATTGCTAATTAAAATTTACCATTAGGAATTATAGTGTCTCACATATAGTGGTGACAAAACTAATCTGTCTGAATTTTGAGGTTCTCAGAATCTCCTATTTGATTTGCTCTTGTTAGTTGGAATTAATGCCTTTTGTTTAAAGTGATATTGGAATAAGCAACATTAACCTCTTTCCTCAGTTTCTTAGACACAGACTGGCAGTGACCTGTGTTCCTTTGGCTTTCTGGCTTCTTCATTGAAAGCTGGAGAAATAACTACAGAATCCTATTTTTCTTTTTTTGTTGTCCTTGTAAGGTCAAAAACTCCAAGCAGTCATTATTTTGACCTTCTGTACTTTACTGTTAATTATCAATTCTGATTCTTATGGGTTAAGAATCCTGCCCCTCTTTCCCTTAAGATGAAGAAAGCTTTGCCTGAAAAGTATATTCTAGTGGGCAGAGGCAGTGTCCCATAGACAGAGGCAGTGTCTGTCTCAATCATTGCTTTTTCCTTAGCACTCAACACTGGGAATTAAATTGATGCTTAAAAAATATATTACACAAATAAATCTGAATATTCAGTGAAATGTGTTCTGTTATTCTGAAGGGAAAAGGGCTTTCATGAAATGAATTTGGGAAAAACTACATTATATATTTAATGTCGAAATATAATACACATTAGTGTCCTAAAGTCTCTGAGATGTCTTGGGACAGAATCAAAACCCTTTGGCTTTATTTATCTGACTATTGGCCAAACTGCTGAGGAAGCACTGACCTAAAGCAGAGCTGGTGTAAGCACAATATCCACATTTAATAAATACTTCTTAAAGTGTATTTACTGAATATGCAGAGCTGTGTTTTTTTTCATATGGGTAATTCAGGGACTTTTAGTAGCCTCAGGAGGAGATGGTAACTTCTAGGATGTTAGGAGAAATGAGTTGAAGCTGTGGAAGGAAAATAGCCAAGGAAATGTGAGTTATTTCAACATTTCTGGGGAAAGTTTTGAAAGTGGGGATCAAGAACTGTTACACTTTAACCTTATATTTCTACTTTGACAACTTCTTAAGGAAGCAGTAAGAGATGTATGCAAGACTTTATCAGCATATCAATGATACAGTCATTTAAAAAAGAAATAACCTAAGTATCACAGATTAGGTGATTGGTTGAATAAATGATCACATTACCATTCAGTGATATATTAAGTGACTGTTTCAGTTCTTTTACTGCAAATAATAATAACCAAAAAACTGCCAAGCTCAGAAGCTTTAAACAATAAGTTATTTCCCCCCACCGCTCTGGGGTTGCTTGGGTGTTCCTTCTGTTACACACAGTGTTGGCTATCACTGATGGGGACTGATTCCAGACAGCGAGCCTGGGCTGGAAGGTGCGAGATGACATAGCTCACCATGCACGTCCTGATGCTGGCTGTTGATTAGATACTTTGCTCTCCTCCTTACTGCCTCTCACTCCAGGTGATGGCTCAGCTTTTAGGGTCTTTCTCTGTGACTTCTTATCCCTAGTGGCTTGAACTTCCTTATGTCATGGCAACTGAATTTTAAGTAAGCAGAAGTGAGCACCTGCCAGTCTTTTTAGGGCTACACCCAACTAGAAACATGTTATGTCTATAGTTTCTGTTAATTAAGTTCAACCAAGATTCAAGGAAAAGGGAAATAGAATCCATTTCTTGATAGAAGGAGAGACAGAGGAACACAGGGAGGGAAGAAATTGTGATGTAATCTTGGAGGCTCATGATGGCCATTAGGAATTATTTTTTATAAAAATATTTTGTGGTGGCCCTCCCTGGTGGCGCAGCGGGTTAAAGCACAGCACTGGGAATCTGAAGCCACTTCCGTATGAGTTCGATTCCCGCCTGCCGCCTGCCCCGGAGGAGACCACATGGCGAGCCAGACCTCTCCTGCCCGCCCGCTGCTCCCCTCAGCAGTGTACTTCGTCGATCTGCCTGTTCTGCTCCCTGCTCTGTCTCTGGTGAAGCCTCTCACCGCCCCTGAGCCTCTGGCCTGTACCCCAGTTCTGTATGAATAAATAAATAAATCTTTAAAAAAAAAATATTTTGTGGCATAAGTGTGAAATGGAAAAAGGAGATGATGTTAATAATAAAATATTGACTGAAAAGAATATAAGACTATATAGAATATAGTACTAATTTTGATGAAAGTTATATATATATATTATACATATGTTGATATATATGTACACATAATATACACCTAAAAGGAGTAATAAGCAACACCATCAACTTGTTAAGGTTGTCTATGAGTGATAGGATTGAGGCTATTTTATTTTTATTCTTTACACATACTTTTACACACTTTTTTACACATTTAAAATTTTTCTTTAACCATTTACTAGATGTTTCAACATTTAAGAAAAGTGATCATTTATTTGGCCAATTAGATAAACTTCTGAGATTAGAAAACATGTGTTATATTCTACAATGCCAATACCATGAAATTAGAGCTATGAAGTTTTCATTAAAAAATAATTACCTATTTTAAATATATCCTGAATAATTTCTGGGATAGATAAAAATTTCAAGAGAAAAATATGAAACTTGACAAAAAAAAATAAGGAATTTGTTACATACAATCCTAGACTTTGCAGTTGATGTGTGTAATCTTACATGCATTCATCAGGAAATATGATTGAAGATAAACTAACATTGAATGCAAAAAAAAGACAAAAGTAAACATAAAAAGTAGAAATTATTAATAAAGCTAAAAAATGCCAACAAAAGGGAAGATAAAACATGCAAAAAGTTTCAATGAAACCAAAAACTGCGTCTTTAAAACATAGACAAATTTTTGTCATATTGCCATCAAGAGAAACAGAAAAATATAGACATTTGGAATGAGAGAGTGCTATAACTGGAGACAATAAAAAAAAAGCTATCAGTAAGGTGGGAAATTTTAGGTGAAATGAAGTGTTTCTGGAGAAACAGTCCAGTAGTTATTAAAAATGCAAAATAGGCCCTTCCTGGTGGTGCAGTGGGTTAAAGTACAGCACTAAGAAGCTGAAGCCACTTCAGCATGAATTCAATACCCACCTTGGAGGTGATCCACGTGGTGCTACAGACCTCTCCTGACCCGCCAGACTTCTCCTGACCCACCCACTGCTCCCCTTAGCAGTGTACTTCGTCAGTTGGCCTGTTCTGCTCCTTACTGTGTCTCTGGTGAATCCTCTCACTGCCCCTGCACCTCTGGCCTGTACCCATAAATATGCATAAATAAATAAATCTTAAAAAAAAACAAAATAGGGAGTAAACCTGAATACATCAGTAAACATAGTGAAAAATGAAAAGAGAATCAACAACCAAACCCACTCAGTTTTATGTGTGTGCTCTACCAAATATTTCAGGAGCAGAGAAGTGTCATGCAAGTTCTTATGTTCCAGAACATATAAATATGGAAAGCTTCTCAATTCATTCTATGGCACTAGCATAAACCTATTAAATCAAGAAAAGGAGAACCCAGCACAACTGTGGGCCATTGTGTTATGAGCATGTATTGTTCTTTCAATAAGTGAACATCATTTCAAACAAGTTAACATATCTTTTTATCATATTATGTGTGTTTGTGTGTATATGTATTTTCAAAATGAGCAAATACACTTCATTTCTTGGTGGTTGTAGTTCTTTCTAAAACTTAGGCTAACTGGGGTGGCTAAATCACTGAAAATTGAAACTGTATGGATATAAATTTTGTAACATTTGGAATGGAACCTCAGACCTATCAAGAGGTGAAACAGAGAAGGACAAATTTCATTTCATCTCTTTTTCTAGGAATATGACTCTGTAGTTGTGGATCAAAGTCCTAGATTCTTTGGTTCTAAATACAGGAGAGAACAAATTAATTTAACCACTGGAATTATAGGGGGGTGGAATTTCTTAAGTCCATAGCAATAAATACCTACATTAGGAAAAAAGAAAGATCTCAAACAGCCCAATCTTACACCTCAAGGAACTGGAAAAGGGAGAACAAATTAAGGCCAAAATTAGTAGTAAAGGAAGAAAAAGATGAAGCTCAGACCAAAAATAAATGTTATAGGAACTAAAAAGACGATTGTTCTTTATAGATGTAAAGCATGCAAGTAAACATGCAAATGAAAACCCCTCGGAATCCTACCACTGTTAACATTTTGATGTGCTTTGTTTCAATATTTTCTGAAAATTAGTGTGTGTATATATGTGTTTTACTATGTGAATAAACCATAAATGTTGTTTCTTCTGCCCCAGTTTTCCATAAACATCTTTGTTTCTCCTTAAATATTCATGTAAAAGCTGGTTATCCCATTGTCTGCTTCTCTGTCATTTATGTAACTGAATTCCTATTGTTGAAACTGTGTATTCACCTTTTCTTTTAAAAATCAGATTATTCATGCAAAAAATTAGACAAATAATGCTTTTTGTATATTTCTGAGTGAAACAAAAGTAAGCTGTTAGCAATGTAAACATTTGAAATTAAGGTCTTTAGTTAGGGAAAGCAGCCTTTATGGAACATAGTTCTTCATATTATCTCTGAGGCCTCTTCAGGATGTAAGTAACAGCTAACCTAACTAGAATTGGATGTACTAAAAAGGAAGTGCACGGGTAAATGTGACAGCCCAGTACTGCTCTGTAACAACCAACCATAAAACATCAGTGATACACTATCAGGTGTTAGGGGTGTGTGGGGCTCAGAGGAGCTCAACTGAATTTGCTCATGTGTTTGTGGCCAACTGCTGGTTGTACAGGTATGGAGTGGCTAAAGGAACATTCATGTGAAAGGCAGAAAAGACAGGACTGCCATTTTCTCTGATAATTGTATTTAGGAGTCTTTTTGGTTGAACCGCCTCTTCTTCTAGCTCCAAGATGGCTGGTAGGTTCTGACCCACATATCAATCCTAGCTGATTGGTGGCAAACTGTCTAGAGTTTTGAGAGGAGTTAGAAAATTGTCTGTGGAACAGGACAGCGACTGTCACGAATTAGTGATGTCTGTAATGGGTTCAGCAGGGGATGTAACAACATATTTGTTTTTTAAAATATTTATTTATGCATACAAGAACTGGGGTACAGGCTAGAGGTGTGAGAGGTGAGAGTGTTCACCAGAGACAGTGGAGAGCATAACAGACAGATTGACTGAGCTATACTCCTGAGGGGAGCAGCCAATGAGACAGGAGAGGTCTGCTGTGCCACGTGGGTCAGCTCCCTGCTCGGGGATCGAACCTGAGCTGCAGTGCAGTGGCTGTGGACAGCTTCACAGTGCCATGCCCAAGCCCCTGCGCCACCAGTGAGGCCCCCAAGAAGTTTATTTTCTAATTATCCTTTTTCTTATTTTTCAGATCTCTGACTAGTCTGACTTCTCAGACTGAGAAGAATGCAGTGAAAATTCTGGCCAAGCATGGAAATATTGGCTTAATCCCCAACTGTATATAACATTCCTTCTCTTCAGTAGCACTTCATAATAGAAGCAAAATGTATGGCAGTGCAAGAACAATCACCAATCTGGAGGGGAGCCCTTCTAGATCTCCCCGTTTGCCAAGGTCTCCTCGTTTGGGTCATAGACGAACAAGTAGTGGGGGAGGTGGAGGAACAGGCAAGACTCTGTCCATGGAAAATATTCAGTCCCTTAATGCAGCCTATGCTACTTCTGGGCCCATGTATCTGAGTGATCATGAAGGAGTGGCTTCAACAACTTATCCAAAGGGCACTATGACTCTGGGAAGGGCCACAAATCGAGCTGTATATGGAGGTCGAGTCACAGCCATGGGAAGTAGTCCCAATATTGCTTCAGCTGGACTTTCTCACACAGATGTCCTTTCATACACGGATCAACATGGCGGTCTGACAAGCTCATCCCATCATCACCACCACCAGGTCCCCTCCATGTTGAGGCAGGTAAGGGATAGCACAATGTTAGACCTTCAAGCCCAGCTCAAGGAACTTCAGAGAGAGAATGACCTCCTGCGGAAAGAGCTAGACATCAAGGATAGCAAGTTGGGATCTTCCATGAATAGTATCAAGACCTTCTGGAGTCCTGAACTCAAGAAGGAGAGAGTCTTGAGGAAAGAAGAGGCAGCCCGGATGTCTGTACTCAAGGAGCAGATGAGGGTTTCCCATGAAGAAAATCAGGTAGGTTATGACTCATCTCAGTGTTTTCAACCTTGGGTTCTTACTGAGTTCTTGATGCTTTGCAGATTGTACAGTGACCTGTGCAGAAGGAAATTTGGCATCATCAGGAAATCTATGGCTTAGTGTTTATTTGACTGGGGGACTTTAAGAGGGCATAGGAAATATGGAGTTAAGCTCAAGATCTCCTCACTTTCCAACAACCTTGCACATTGTTGCAGGGAGGGAAACCCAATCCGTATTGCATAACTTTTATACATGATTAATTTTGTTTTCTTTTTTTCAGCATTCACAATAGTGGCTCAGATGTGCTTTCCTCTGAATAGAATAAGGTGTTAATTTTTTTTTTCAACCGTAGACACTTTAACAGCAACATTTAGAGGGCCATATTTGACGGTGAATTAATTTTTTTTTAAAAGCACCAGTAGCTTTATTTCCTTCCAGAATGAGTCAAGTTTGTTCTCAAAATAGCAAAATATTAAGTGGGACTATGCCAAATGGGTTTGTAATTATTTTAGAGAAACACAATACATTTTAACCTGGCCTTTCTTCCTTATATATTAATCTGTGTGCATCTACTGTGAGCAAAGTACCTTTTTACTTCTTTGATCCATCTTTATACCATAGCAAAATTAGTTTTCCTAGGGTCTATTTTGCTTTGAAGTCTTTTATAATTAATCATTGCCTCCAGAATGGTGAGTTTACAGCACTTCTACAGGAAGGCCTGAGCCAGCCTTGCCAGCCTTATTTTGTACCATCTTCCTATACATCTCCCAAACTATCTGTGCTACCACCTGGTAGCTCCTGCACACACCCTGGGTGTCCAGCCCCACGCCTTCCCTCTCTCTGTTCTCTTCCACTGGTGGCCTACTTAGCGCCCCCTCTTCCTGTTTCCTCCCTTCCAGTCCTAGCCAGTCTCCACTTTCAAATCCTATCTCTTCTGGGAGGCTTATTTATATGCTGCTTTTATTTCAGAAAGGCTTTGGAGTCAGACATGCCTGGGTTTAAATCCCAACTTCACTTCTTATTGGCAGTGAAATAAGTGCTACAATATAGGGAAAGGAGAACGCAGTGCCATTTGGCTGAAAAAGTTCACAGCTATCACAGAATTTTCTGTATAAATTTGAGATAAATCTAACTCGGCTACACGAGTGATTCTCCAATAATTGGTCTGATGTTGGCCTAATGAAACGCCCTGCCTTTCTTGGGGTCATCTGTTGCCTTCCCATCTGTTTCCCTGACTACCATCCCGTGTAGAGTTCAAGGGCCTTTATGATCTGTCGAAGGACCTGTTCCTTATTCTCCTTTGGTGTGTGGAAAGAAATCCCTTTGAGTCTCTGACAGAGACTTTGCTGGTTTTCAGATATGGAAATGTGGTTTTTAGTTGGAATAGAAAGCTTTGTTTTCCTCTCCTAAATGAAATTAATGATCTTCACTATTATTTCTGCTCTTTTTCTGACTTTGCCGGTTTGTGAAATCCTGTGAGCCTGTTGCTGCTATTGCATTTCTCAGCTCTGTACTGTTTTGCTTTGTTTTCCTTTTTAGTTGTTTTGGAAAGCAGTAAAATCATTTTAGGAATTATGCAAGCAGACACAAAAAGTTTGATATCTGTTCTTTAAACTATCAGCTCCAGAATTACTTCTGTCTCAGCTTCTATCATTATTTTTTTGAGCACAGACTCCCATTTTATTGCATGATGTATGTAGAAGACACAGTATATATATACACATATATATATGTCTTCTATGACACTCACAAAGAATTAAATTGGAAAATATAAAGTAAAACTAATAATATATTGAGGTAAATTTTAATCAAACACAAAACCTTTTGCCTCTTGATAAAAATATTTTAAATTCCTTGTCCAATTAATGATGGTTAATTAAAAATAAAGTGGCTTATCCAGTTCTACTAAACTGCCCCATATTGCATTAGGCCAGAAAAACTGAGTACTTGAGGGTATTCCTGTCACCCCCTTCTTTGTTCTGGAGCCAACTATGATCACAGGCAACTTTAGGTACTGTGTGTGCATATGACTGTGACATATGACCCATTGAAAGATTCAATATTATCTTGTATATTAAATATAAGTAAAATTTAATTATTTTCTTTTTTAGGTTAAAAATATAAAAGGAGGAAGAAGCATGGAGAATTTGAAAATTCAGGTTACTTGCCATATGAAATAGTATTTCAAAGTAAAGAATATAAAGAATGACAAAAAACAAATAATTTTTTTTAAGATTTATTTATTTATGCATACAGAACTGCGGTATAGGCCAGAGGTATGGGGGCGGTGAGAGGCTTCACCCGAGACAGAGTAATGAAGTACACTGCTGAGGGGAGCAGCGGGTGGGTCAGGAGAGGTCTGCCACACCATGTGGATCACCTCCCAGGGTGGGGATTGAACTCATGCTGAATTGGCTTTAGCTTCTTAATGCTGTGCTTTAACCCACTGCGCCATCAGGGAGGTCCCAAAAAGCAAATAATTAAAAAAAAAATCAAAGTATCTCTCCTTACCTCCTTGGAAGTATGTCAGAGTCCCTATTAGGGGTGTATATATAGGTGGCACCTATTGGTCAGGATAGAGTAAATACTTCTGCAGTTATCACCAAACTTCAAATCTCAATGGCTTAACACAACAGAGATATATTTCTTATTCACCAGAAGTTGGAAGCATGTAAAGTGACTCTCCAGGGCAGCTCTCCTCCAGACTGTAACTCAGGATCCAGGCTTTCAGAAGCTTGATGCATGTCTTCAGTTGTTGCTGCAGCAGTGGAAGAGATTGTTGGAGATTGCATGTCATTGGTTCCTCAATGCCTTGGACTGGAAGGGACCCAGTTACAAGGGCTTGGGATGTGTAGTCTTTTCCTTTTTCTAAGAAAGAGGAGAGTAAGGTATAAGGGAACACTACACATTTCTACCTGGGGAGAGGGAGTTAATATTTGTCAAAAAGTGGGTCTAGATGAATAAACTGGGAGCAATTCAGATTCTGGTGTTGTTGCTGTTTTTATTATTACTGCTACCAGTAGACATCTATTGGGGGCTTGCTATATGCTAAGCATTGTGCTTAGAACTGTGTGCACATATCTTAGTGTTTGCATAAATTCAGTAGGTACTAGACTTTTTCTCATTTTACAGATGCAAAATAAACATAGAGAGAAAAAAGCAGCTTTCCCAAGTTCACATAGTTGGTGACAGCTCTGGACTTGTCTTTCATCTATTTCATGTCAGCATCCAGAGGTGCTCAGATACTCAGCATCCTCTTAATTTTATGTTCACTATTGCCTTATCATATCATTGAGCACTGAGGTATGCATAGAACCTTAATAATAAAAAGTTGTTACTTCTTATATGTTAGATTTTAAAATGACTAGTTTTAAAATAATGGCCAAGAATAGGGTTTAAATGGGATTTTTATATTTAATTAGAAATTTTCCCGAGAAATGTTCTTTTGGTGCTTTTTAGAGTCTCTACTAATTACCATAACTTGCTATATTTTCCATTTAGAGGAAAAATCTTGGAAACATTTTATTCTATGTAAGAAAAGAATGTAAAAAGATAAGGGATACTTGATTGTGACTTCTTATCAGTCAGAGATGGCATTTACAAATGGTTCTACCAGAACATATTGGATAATTAGAATTTCACTAACCTACATTCAGGTAATCTAAAAACAATTTAAATTGTACTATGTGAATAGAAATGGGAAGTATTTCTACTGTGTGTACATGTCTTCATTATAGGGTGGAAGGGAGGAAGCTAGAATGCCTTCATATGCAGTCATAGTTCTGTGAATTCAGTGTTCACCTGCACAGACCTTTCCCTCATATGCAGTGTTGTAGAGGTCTTCCACTCATCAATTCCTTGCAGTAGATTTTGAAGTCCTAGTGGTTGTGTATGAGGGAGCTGAACTCAACTCCCGATCTAAGGGTAGGTGTTGAATACTCTCCCTATTTTACAGAAATCCAGGAATGTTTGGGACCTTAGACCTATGCTCAGTGGCCATGACCAATGTTGTTAGATGGACAGTCCTCCCCAGACCCTCTCTCTACTGCCACCTCTCAGGTTCTCTCCAAGGCCCTGCTTTTCAGTCATCCAGATCAACCTGAATAGAAATCCACTTGAGATTGCTAAGGGTGATAGTACGGACATTTGAAACCATTGACTTGTTTGTATAAACTGGAGTGCATGGCTGGAGAACATTCTACTTCATTCCATATATTCTTGAATAGAAGAACAGCGGGGCAAAGTATAGTAGACAATTAATTTTTTGAAACTGCATGAATCCATAGTCCATGCTGTCAATGACACATCTATAGGCTGATTTAGGGAGAGGTAAGAAAAGATTGAGAATGGGTGTTAAGCTGTCATGTGAGTTTGCCCGCTTATTGTGTTTTAATGGCCTATGGGTTTGCAGTGAATGTTTTAGGTGAGAGAATATAACTATAGGGAAGTAAACTGGACTAATTTTCTCTAAAAGACTGTATGGTTTTGATTTCTTTACTACTGTATTCTACTTACCTGTGTGATAGAGAGAGAGAAAACATAGTAGTAATTTAAAAAAAAAAGGCCTAAGGATTATACTTTGTAGCTTGTTGCATAGTTATTGACATCGCATGTGCCTGGATATTTTATGCAATTATTAACTTTGTTTTTTTTTAATGGATTTTTTCCCAAATTAAATGTACACAAAGCAATTTTTAGACATTTTCCTAAGTTGTGCTTGGCTAGCCAAGAATCTGTGAGAATATAAATAGCATCACACACTGGGAGATTGTACTAGATGTAATATTTACTCAGCTTGTGTGTACAGAAGTGGGACAAGGTCATTGGGAAACATCACCTAAGAAGTGTAAGTAAACCTATATGGAGACTTTAACAGCTTTTAAGCAATGATTATATGATAATTTCTATTTCTACCTTAACACAAGAGAAAATCTAAATCAATATGAATATGAGCTTTTGAACTACTTTCAATATGTAATTTATTGATCCTTATTTTGAGCTTCAAACGTGAAAAGGCTAAGAGATATTACAATTTTCACATTTTCTTCATTATTTTTCTTTTTCTTTTTTTTTTTTTTAAGATTTATTTATTTATTCATACAGAACTGGGGTACAGGCCAGAGATGCGGAGGGTGAGAGGATTCACCAGAGACAGAGTGGGGCACAGAACAGGCAGATGGCCGAAGTACACTGCTGAGGGGAGCAGCGGGCGGGTCAGGAGAGGTCTGCCTCGCCATGTGGTCACCTCCGGGGCGGGCGGGGATCGAACTCATGCGGAAGTGGCTTTAGTTTCTCAGTGCAGTGCTTTAACCCACTGCGCCACCAGGGAGGGCCTTCTTTTTCTTTTTTAAGATTTATTTATTAATGCATAAAGAACTTGGGTACAGGCCAGAAGTGTAGGGGTGGTGAGAGGATTCACCAGAGACAGAATGGGGAGCAGAGCAGGACGACTGATGAAGTACACTGCTGAGGGGAGCAGCGGGCGGGTCAGGAGAGGTCTGCTGTGCCATGTGGGTCACCTCGGGGGGCCAGGGAAGGAACTCATGCTGAAGTGGCTGAGGCTAGCTTCTTAGTGCTGCCCTGCAACCTGTTGCACCACCAGGGGGGGCTCTATTATTTCTTTTATTTGCATTCCTGCAGAGCCAGATCAACAGTGGTCATTCAACTCTTTCAAAAACACTGTAATACAAAGCATCCTGATCTTTATTTTTTCCAAAATTATATTTATTGAGGTAAAGTAGGTTTACATCTTGGTATCTGCACCAGGGATTATAGACTCAAACCTCTATGAAGGTGCACTTGCAAACCCTGCCTGCCACCAGTACCCCTGCAGCCCTCTCCCACATTCCATAGAGTTCCTTCCCTCCCCTACTCTCACCCTACCAACATCCCCTTCTGGCTGCTTTAGATTTACAGGCAGATGTTAAACATTTATTACTGGCTTGGTTACGACTCAGCCTTTGTTATATTTCTCTATATTCCACATATAAGTGACAACACTTGGCAATTGTCTTTCTGCTTCTGACTTATTTTGCTTATAGTCCTCTCACATTCCACCTATGCTGTTTCAAATAGCAGGAATTCATCTCTCGCTCTCTTTTATCTTTTTTATTGCTGAGTATTTCATACATCCACCAATACCACACAAATATATTTAAAGTCTGTGCTTGCATCATATCCACTAACTGTTGCCTAAATCATGCGGTGAGGTCTAGTAGAGTCAGTGGGGTCAAGGATCTCCATTCCCTGCCAAAACAGAGAGGGCGTGAAACAAACAAAACATACACATTAATCCCACCTATCACAAAATGAATGTTCTTAGTATTAGGGGTACTGAGGTCACACTTTGGGAAAGGCTGTGTCAGGAGAGCCTCTGCACCTGAGATGTGAAAGTTCAAGAACTGTGGAGGTCAGTGGTCACTATCAGTGTGGTCAGTCACGATGCATGATTAATGGTCCAGTTCAGGCTGTACCTTCTTTCCCTCAATACCTGTGCCGTGAAACCCATGTAGAAACCTGGAAGTTACTGCATTTTTGTTTTCCTCATAAAAGGGATCACTATCACCAACAATGTTCCTTCCACCTCTTCCTGCTGTGAGTGCCAGTGTGATGACTGGGCCCATGCTAGCCATGTTGTAACCATGAGGGAAAGGCCACAAAAAAACACAGGGACACATGCGTTGCCATCCCCAAGAAGTGGGCACTAGCACTAGCAATGAACTAACTTCAGACTTATAGTCACGTGAGAAAATAAACCCTCATTTAAGTCACAGTTGGGCAGCCTACTGCTTGCTGCTCGGTGCCTTCCTAATCGATAAAATGTAGATAATCAGGCCCTCCCTGGTGGCGCAGCGGGTTAAAGCACAGCATTGAGAATCTAAAGCCGCTTCCGCAAGAGTTCGATTACCGCCTGCCCCGGAGGTGACCACATGGCGTGGCAGACCTCTCCTGACCCGCCCGCTGCTCCCCTCAGCAGTGTA